>NC_037309.1:3013780-3027323 GCF_001040885.1 Strongyloides ratti | reverse complement strand
TCTATACTTCTTTGTCTAATAATATTATTTATATATTCTATTATTACATTCAATTTTAAGTAAGATACATGAAAAAAAAACGTGGTTATTAAAAAAGTAAAAAAAATTAAATTGATTATTTGTAATATAATACTACTTATAAAAATATAATTAAAGTCATTTTTACTATAAAATTTAACTATATGTTTTAAATATATTTTATTTTAACATTTTACAAAAATTTCTTTTTATCATACTAAAATAGTAAAATATTATGTAATGATGTGATATATCTTGATTATGTAATCAAACTTTAATAATGAAAATTAAGTTAGATGTGGGTAACCACTTAAGGAAAAAAAGATTCTTAATCTTAACTTTTAAAGTGTTGAGAGAACATCATTATATTATAAATTAACTTCCTTAAGTACTGATTTGTATTATAACAATTCATTAAATTTTCATCATTGTTTTGGCAATTCATTCAAATATAAGAGAGAACAAATTAACTTTTAATTGCGTTATCTTTTAGATAGTATATTATTAACTTCTAACACTTTGTATGATTATCTAAATTGTAAAAATAATTTATTTTAACAAAAATTCTTATTTAAAATATATTTGCTATTTATATTTTAAATTATAAAAATACAAGAAACAATTGACTAATCACCTTTTTATTACCTATCATTTTTGCTTCATTTTATTCATAAACATGATACATATCTTTTAAATACTTTTTTATTTTTTATATATTTTTTTCTTATAAAAAAATTAAATTTTTAATTTAAATAGTAAAAATAAATGCTATATTATAATTAATTATTATGTTATATAAAAATTTACATTAATAATATCATTTAAAAATATTGTAGTTTTACAATACCACTTAATTTATGTTATATAATTCATTTGTCAAGAAATAACAAGACATTATAATATTGATATGCAAAAGTTTTCCTTAAATAGAAAGTTTAGCAATTGATAATAAAATTTTTCCAATGTAAAAGTGTTAAAATAAATTGTTATTTAATTAGAAATTTTAATTTTAAATTATTACGTATAAAAATTTTTTATAACAAAATAAAAATAGACTAATTTTAAATTTTTTTTGTAATATAGATATTAAATAATTTAATTATAAATATAAAATTATAATTATATTTCTATATCTTTTTTTAGTTATGATTATGATAAAAAGAACCTTTAAATTTAATTTCATTTATTATTTTTGGTACTATTTACAAACGTTATCATAAATAATAGGATAAATTTTTAATTATTATTTTTTTTATTCGCAGCATTTTTATTATAATATATATAATGATCAAATAAATTTGTTATGTCAATGATAATTTGTTTGTAGAAGTATGATTAATATACTTGAACAGAATATAATACTTAATTTTATTTTACAACTTGCAAAAACTGTTTTTTTAAACTTTACCTTTATTTTATTGTGTACTTAATATCACCACTTTGTTTAATATTTTTCTTATGATATTTAGAGATTAGTTTTATAGTAACAATAATTTTTACTTTATATTAAGTTTTGTTTGAAAAAAAATATTTAAATATAAAACAGTACAATTTATTATTTTTTTTTATATTAATTTGATCCATAATTAATGGTGCAGAAAATAATTTATATTCACAAGACAAAATACAAAGAATTGTTGAAGAACCCATTAATACTACTGCTAATGTTGGTGATACAGGTATTTTAAAATACCATGTTGAAAATCAAGTTAGTTTATATTTTTTTTTATTTTTTATTAATATTTTTAATTTATAATAATAGGAGGGAACAGTTTAATGGCTTCTTGAAGGTTTTGGTTTAGGAACAGAAAGAGATTTTCCAATGTTTTCACAATTTAGAATGGTTAGAAGTTCAATGAAAGGAGAATATGATTTGGAGATAACAAATGTTACAGAATGGGTTGATGGTTTTTATGATTGTCAAGTTACATCATCAAAAAATAATAATATTATTGAAAAAACTAAACCAGTTTATTTAGAAGTTCTTAAATTACCAGAAGATTATGGAATTTTTGATAAACAAGGTTATGGAAAAAAACATAAGAATGGTGATTTTATTTTTGCAAAAGAAGGTGTTCCAATAGAAGAAATATGTTTTGTGTCAAAAACTCATTCAACACCTAAAATATATTGGGCAATAACAAAATCTGGTACATTAGATAATATTATTTCATGGATTAGTGATGATATACCAGATGTAATATATGATAAATATTTTTGAAATTCATCTTTACCAATACAATCTGGTCAAATACACAAAAATTCAACATTTAATTCTAAAAAGATTTTACTATTAATAGATAGGTTAATACAATGATTAATCCAAAATTTGATAATATGAAATTAACAAAAATTATTTTTTATCCAGCAATTAATGATCCACAATTATGATTAGGAAAAATAAATATTTTATATAAACCACAGGTACATGTCATAATTGATAGTGATAATGATACTTTAAAACAAGGTGATAAAGTTAGACTTATATGTAATGTTAATTCAAAACCAGAACATAGTGGTAAATATACATGGTATCATAATAATGAACTTCTTAAAAAAGTAACAATAAAAATTTTATATATTGAACATCTAATACCAGATGAACATAATTCACATTTTACATGTCGTGTAAATAATGTATTAAAATCTGGTTCTAATAAAATATTATGAAATGTTAATTATGAACATAAATTTATAAGTTCATCACAGGTAAAAATTGTTAATCAAAATGATATGGCAGAATTTTATTGTGAAACACATGAAAATCCAAAACCTAGAATAAATCGGAGAAAATCTGGTGATGAACAAATAATACATGAATGATCAAATTTTACAATTAAAAATGTACAAAAATGGCTAACAGGTGAATATATGTGTGTAGCTACAAAAAATGATTTTAAATCAGTAATTCTTTTACATAATTTTTTTATTGAAGGTGATCTTCAAGTACGTGTAAATGATACAGTATTTGTTAATCATGAATCAATAGCAACATTATCATGTGAATTTCATTAATATCCAAAACTTAGTGATATTATATGAACATTTTATAGTGAAAATATTACTGCTAGTAGACTAAGTAAAAAAATTAATATTGTTTAGATTAAAAAAAATTATTGTGTTAATAGAAAATTAATTATTTATGATGTTGAAAGTAAAGATATAGGTAATTATAATTGTACTGTTTCAACAATATATACAACTGTAACAGCAATAATATTTATTTCGTACAAATACTTTTATGTATAAAATATCAAGATTGATAGAAAAATTTTATTTCAATTTATTAATAACAATATTATATATTATTCTTCGTACTATTTTTTAATAATTATATTGTCTATATATTAATAAATATAGAAAAAGAAAAAAGTATACTGATTAAGAAATAAAAAACATGTTGGTGTGATATACAAGTTGAGTGTGCTGCAGTTCATGATATTACTTTTGATTCTGTATAATTATTATGTAATAAAAGAGCAAATTCAATTGGTACATTAACATATAATTAAAGTATATGAGTCAATAAATCAAAATAGTTCAGATTTAGATTTCAATGACAGTTATGGACAAGAATCATATCAATCTGGTTATCCAGTATCATTTATTATAACATATATAAATTTAAGTTAAGCTACAACTATTCTTATATATGATAGTAATAATTAAGATAATAATACAACAACATTTTGTAGTATTGTTAGAAATTAATTTATGAATATGAAACTTTTAAGAGAAATTGTAACACATGATAATGAAAGTGGTACATCATCATTAATTTCATTGTGTTAATAATAATAATATAAATCAAAGAGATAGTCTTGTTAGTAGAATATCCACACATGTTTAAGTAATAACGGATAATTCTTTTTTTAACAGGTGTTTTATTATTTGCAAATAAGCATTAATTAATTATATTATTCATAAGTTATGTTGTTATTACTATTTTTTAATAAGGAAAAAAATATTATTGTTTGTATTTGCAAACGTTTATACTTATTTTTATATATTGTTTTGCCATAAAAAAGTTTCATGTCATAAAGAAATCTTTTACCAACACATCATTGTTATATTAAAATATTTTATTTTATATAAAGAACGGTGATAGTATAGAAATGGAAACTTTTTTTAAATTTTAATTGTTGATCTATGTTTTATTTCATTAATTTTTAAAAAAAAAGTTAATAAAATTTTTATCATTATTAATAAATATATAAATATAAATAAGAATAATATAAAAGTTAAACAGTAATATAATAATATTCAACAAATGCTAAATGAATCTCAAAATATTGATTTAAAAAGTGATTTGAATTAAAAAAAGTTTTGATTTTATTTTAATAAATCTAGCACTTTAAAATATTAAATTACATTTTAATTTGTAGTTTTTGAGCACTGTTAACTATTTACTCGTTAAAAAAATTACAAAATATAAAATATTAGAAAATATGATTTTAATTCAAGATTTTTAAAGAAATCATTATTAATATTTTAAAAATTTTTAAATTTTTAATTAAAATAACATAAATGGTGCTTAATAAATAAAAAGAAATTAGTAATAAAAAAACATTGGAAAAATTTATTTGTAAAATTTGAAACGTTTAAGCTAAAAAAAATATTATTAATAAGTTTTTAATAGATAAATAATTTATAAATACTTTCATTTAATTATTATTTTCATTTTTTAAATTTACCATTTAAATAAAACATTTTTTTGACTACAACGTACAAAAAGTAAATAAAATTTTAAAATTTTGATTTTTTGAATAGCTAGTTCTTGAAATTAAAAAATTTTAAAATTATATAAATTAACATATACAATAACCTTAATTTTGATAATATTTTATTCCAATAATTTGGTTTATGTAAGCTTTATAATTTTTTTTATAGCTTTAAAAGTAAGAATTTTATATAAAAAAAGGAAATTAACAATTTTTTGATATTAAACAAATCATACAATTATTGTAATATTGAATATTTATAATATGCAAACATATTTTTAGAAATTATTATTACTTGATAAAGTTTTAAACGATCTTTGAATAAGTAAATATTAAATGTTATTCTATTTAAAAAGTAATTTTTACAAAAATAATTTAAAAAGATGTTACTGTAAAGTAAATAAATTTTAATATAAAAACAAGAACAAAACTTAAAATTTTACAAGAAAAATTTACTTTTATTAAAATGAAATTTTTTCATTTTTTCATATTTTTATTCAATCTTGTAACATGTGAAACCGGAGATCTAATAGAAACATATTATGGAACGATTGCTGGACAAAAAATTGCAAGTTATTTTTATTAAATTTCATAATCATTTATTATAGACAGTATTAGGTGAAGAAATGACTGAGTATTTAGGAATTCCATATGCATATCCACCAACCCATTTTTATAGATTCCATCCGCCATATGAATTAGAAGAAAAACGTCTTAATGGAACTTATTATGCAGTTCATAAAAGCGAAGGATGTCCACAAATTATTAGAGAAATGGGTTTTGACGGATATGATGCATCAAATCCAAAAAATGGAACTGATGAAAACTGTCTTAAATTTAACATGTGGGTACCAAAAGGTAAAAAAAATATGCCAGTTATAGTTTTTTTCCATGGTGGTAGTTGGACAGTAAGAACTGGTAGTGCTGATAAATTTAATGGATCTGTTCTTGCTTTAAAAACAAAATCAATTGTTGTTGTACCTAACTTTAGACTAGGATTTTTTGGTTTTGCTTATTTAAGTGGTGAAGATGGAATAGAAGGTAACATGGGATTATTAGATCAACAAATGGTATTAATATGGATTAATAGAACAATTGAAAGTTTTGGTGGTGATAGGGATAAAGTAACTATTTTTGGAACAAGTTCTGGAGCGTCTTCAGTAGCAGCTCATTTATTTTCCAACAATAGTAAACCATTTTTCAAAAGAGGAATAATGAGTTCTGGTACTATAACACATTTTATGACTACAGTTTCAAGAGATATAGCAGACCAAAATACTAGAAATGTTTCAAAAAAAGTAGGATGTATTACTAAGGAAAATGAAGAGACAATAACGAATACAAAAATTTTGGAATGTTTACGTAATAAAACTGTAGATGTATTGTTAGAAGCTGCTAGAAATGTTAGTGCTCCTGGTCAAATGCCAACACCATTTCCTTTTATGCCTATTGATAATGATACAGTTTTTTTTAATGGAAGTATTAAAGATATGTATAACAAAAAACAATTTAATAAAGATGTTGATTTGATGCTTGGAAGAACAGCTGATGAAGCAACATTTTTTATGGCAACTGGTTTTACAAATAATAGTATGTTTAATTGTCATTTTTATCCAGATAAACCTGCTAATGACCCTACTAATCAATGTGTAATGGAGGAAGACAACTTTAAAAATCTAGTTAAATTCGGGGGAAATATATTAAAATTTGATGAAACAGAAATTAATAAGTTACAAGAAATTTATAATAATTCTGCAAGCACATATACTAACCGATCTATAAGAATTTTATCTGATTTTATTTTTGATTGTGAACTTTCTAGATTTGCAATCACATTTGCAAATGTTTCTAGCAAAAATACTTATTTTTATGAATATAATAGACGATCACCAATAAACCCCTGGCCAAAATGGACTGGTGCAATGCATGGAGATGATTTAATTGATATATTTGGTATACCATTTAGACATCCTGATAAATATGATAATGAAACTTTAGAACGTGAAAAAGTTTATTCAGAAAATGTAATGTGGGCAATTGGTAATTTTACAAAAAATGGTGAAAAGCAAAGTGTATGGAAAAAGTTAAATGTAAGTCATCCTGAAGCGCTTGTATTTAATGGAGAATTAGGACAAGAAGGAAAAACGACACAATATGCAAATGCTACACCATCAACATGTACTGAATTTTATAAACTTTTTCAAGAATCTTTGAAAAGGCGAATGATGTCAAATAAGCTTAGTACAACACCACCAAATCAATCAGAGTAAGTTTTGAAATTTGTTTTCAAATATAATTTAAAAGCAGTACATATTCTGCATTAAATTTTTTTTTAATTAATAATAATTTTAATAATAATAATTTTATATAATTTATTTAATTGTTTTTTTCTTATTGTAATTAAATTTTTTTATTTGAATTTTATAATGTACTATTTTTTTCCAAAGTTACTTTTATTAAGTAAAAATGTTTTTCTTTTTATTATTTTTTTTTTTTGTTTTAAGTAAAAGTTTTTAATCACACAATTAAGAATATTTTGTTTTAAAATTTTATCTTTAGAAATACTTATAGAACAGATATATGATTTACCAGATTGTTATTAGCAAGCTATGTATGATTTACTGTTCTTTTTTAACATTTTTATACTAAAAAATATCAATTTATTTATTTTTAAATATATGAATAATTTTAGCTAAAGTTTAGTTTTCAAAAATATGCAAATAAAATTAAAATTTTATCTAATTAGGCATAAAATCATTTTATATTTATGAAAATATGACTTAATTAAAAAAAAGAAAAATATGTGTTGTAAAAGAGAATACAATTATTTTTTGAGTATTTAACAAATAGGCTAACAAGTAAGTATTCAATAAATTTATTAGTAAATAGATTATAAAGAATATCATACCACATAACACTTACTGAAATAGTAATACTTTATGGTAACTATATATAAGAAAGTGTGTTTATTGGACAACATGTTTAACTAAACTTAATTTTATATTTTTAACTACTGATTGAGAACAATATTTACAAATCATCACTCAACAAACATGTGTATTATCTATTTCAATATAATAGAAAATCAGTCATTTATGCAAAAAACATTCTAATTTTTTGTGCTATTTGTCAAATTAAAAAAAGGTATAAATTTTTTATTTAAAGAAATTTTTATAAAATAATAAAAAAAAGTAAATAAACTTAACAAACTTGGTTTTTGATCTAAATTTTAATACAATTAATATAGTTCTAAATATGTATTGCGTTGTATTTTAATTTTATTTTAGACTTTTTACTATACATATTCAATGCTATTTTTATTAGTTAACATATATACTAAAATATAAAAAAATTAAAAACAATCTTGCTTTTGGAACAAAAAAAAATAAATTATAAGATAAAAGTTTTATATCATATTTCTTACTACAGTCTAAATAATATTTTTTGAACTTAAATTAAAACTTTAATATTATTTTTTTTATAAAAAAATTTTTAATTAAATTAATTTTGATTTATATTAAAAAAACAAGTGAACTATTTTGGGTGCGTTTACACGCAAGGCATGTTGAATTAGCTAAAAAATATTTTTTTTACTAAAATTATCTGGAAAATAACATAAAATTTGGTATGAAAAATATTTGTATTTTTAAATTTTATAAAATTTATTTTTTATTTATAATTTTTATACATTAATAATAAAGTTTAATTTTTAGTATTCTAGTTTGTTGTTAGATTTTTCTAAGTATTTTTAAATGTTTATAAAATTAAATGAAAAAAATAGAATTAATTTTAAAAAGTTTTGAAGATTTTTTATACTTTTTTTTAAATACAATTACTGTTTCTATTACAGCTATCAAAAAACATATCTATTGATTAAATTTAAAAAGTTTGTTTTTTCTAGTTTTTTTTAGTTGCCATTATATAAGAACATGTGAAATAGGCGATATGATTAAAATGAGAATTTTTTTTTAAACTTTTTATTTTGCAAAATTCAAATACTTTAATTCGGTATTATTTTTAATATGCATAAAAAAGTTGGTAATATTTTGTCTGTTGAAAAACAATCACTATTTTTATCATTGTACTATATTAAATTTATACAATATAAACGCAATATCTACTATTCCTTTTTTGTTACATTTTTAGAAAAAATTGTTCAAGAAAAATTTGATAACAATGTAAATAAGTTAGTTAAATTTATCAGTTTATAATATTTTATTTTAAATATTTTCATTGGTCTTATAACGTAAAATTGGATAAAATTGTCATTTTTTAGTTGTAATAATTCTAAAATGATAACAAACTTTATAATAATGTATCATATATATTAAAATTTGTTTTAAATAATCTAATTTATAGTTAGTAACGTTACTTTTTTACAAATTGAGATTAAATTAATGTTTTTCATAGTTATAGTAATATTGTTTTTTAAAATAATTGTAAATATTTCAAGATAATTTCAATTTATTGATAATATTTATTTTATTCTTTTTATTGTATTTTTTTATCTTTTTTTTTCGTTTGTTATGTATACATCAAAAAAATTGACATAATTTTACATTTATCAAGTGTTTTTTGAAACAGTGTTTAATTCTAATAAAATATATTATTGTAATTTGAAGATATTTTTTAAAATATATAAAATACATTACGAAACGATTATTGTTCTAAAAATATTACATTTTTTTAATTTATTATTTGTTTACATTTTAAAAATAAAAACTAATTTTAACGTTGAAACATTTATGCAAAAATGAACATCATATAAATTATTTCAAAATCAAATGTTTTATATATATTATGTATAGTTTTTACTTAATAAATATTTAAAATACATTTAACAGTTACAAAATAAAAACAAATAAATTTTTTTTTTATATTTTACAAATGTCGAATATTTTACTTGAAATATATGTTAGAATGTAGTGTGACAATATGTATGTTATAATATTTTATGTTATAATAAATTAAAATCAAAAACAGGAATTTTCTTTTGAATTGAAATGTACAATTAATTTACTATAATTTATAACAATTAATTAATTCGCATTCAATATTTTTAAAAAAGTTTGTATATTTATAGAAAAAAAAACAATTCATGGCATAGAATTAGTAAATAGCATTTTATAAAAAAATACTTTTTTTAAAAAATTTGGTTTTCAACATTACATGTATAAATTTTTAATATTTTTTCAAGAAAATTTCTTTAAATTATGACCAAGAATTATTGTCAAAAGTATTTCTATCTTTTCTTCAAAAAGTTATTTCATGATTTTTTTTTTAAAAAACAATAAATAATTTTTGGTTTTCATTTCAAAACCTATTCTTTTCTTTCTATCAAATATTGTCTCATTCAAAGGATCATTAATTATAACATAACTCAAACGTTTTCACAATTTTTAAATTTTGTATTTTGATTGTCAAATTAAAAAAATACATTAAAATTGTTTTTTTCTAAGTGCAATAACGGTGGAAAAGATTTTTTATATCGGATTACAATATTTGCATTTAAACTTTTTTTTAAATTGTGACCAACAAAAGTTTTCCAAAAGCCTTTTTAATAGTTTTAAAAAAATTAGAAAATTAGGTAAAAACATTAAGTATTTTTTACGTTATATCCCAAGAACGAAACATTCATTCCTAACGATACTTATCTTAATTGAAAAAGTATTAATTAATGCTTAAATCAAGTCTTTTTATTATTTTTAAAAATTATGGTTAAATTGCCAGATAACCTAAATTTAAATGGAAATTTACATTTTAAGACATTTTCTATGTTAAATCATAATTTTTCCTTAATTAAAGTTAACGAAATTTGCCCTATCATTTTATTTTAAACAAAATATTTATTTTTAAGTGATTTTTTTAAAATTTGAAAAAAAAATTATTTTTGCTTATTTTGCAAGGACAATATCTATACTTTTAGCTAAACTAATTTTATTTTAAAAAAAACATTAAAAACTAAATATTTTATCAACTCTTTATCAAATTAAAAAAAAATTCTATGATTGTTATTAATTATTAAAAATTTTATTTGTATCAAAAAAAAAGAAATGTTTTTTTTTAGAAATTTCAAGAACATAAAAGATATAAAAAAAATAATAAAACTTAAAATATAAGAATTTAAATTCTCTAAAAATGAGTTTGTTATTTTGATTAATAATTTTTTTAAATTAGTTATGGCAATTAAAAAGTTTAAAAATTTTTAAACTTTTTATCAAAACTTTAAAATCTTTTAACTTAGTATAAAATTATTATTTATAAAATATTGACATTAAAAACGATTTCTTCGACCATTTTTTTTTAAATAATTGCACTTATTCATACCAACGCATATTTTTATGCTAAAAATGATTATTAAATATCAATATATTAAAAATTTTTTTAAAGTTTTAACATTTTATAAAAATGTAGAATTGTATAATTGTAATAAGTATCAAACATTGTTTTATATATTATTAAAATCATTTATCATTTTAATATTTAATTTTTATTGTAATTTTGTAAATTATCTTTTTCTTCTATTTATTTTATGATAGACTTTTGCATAATAATATATTTAATTTATGCAAAATTTTATTTGACATAAAATATATTTTTTTTCTTCTATAAAAATTAATATTGATTTTATTATTAAAATTTTTTGTACCTTAAAAATATTTTATGGTTGAAAAGAAAGTTTTTAATTAATAAAATTATTTATTAATATAAATAGTTTATATGTTTGTAAAAACATTATTAAGCCTAATTGATATAGTAAGTTAATTTACTTTGTTAATGTAAGAGTAAATAAATGGTTTGATATAAACAAAGATATCATTTATTGAATGTTTACATCTTTCTGAACATGAATCTTTTGAATATTTTATTAAAAGGAATAATATTTATATATATTTTATAAATAAAATAAAGCTTTATTATTTTTATACACATCACCTAACTTTTTACTTGATTTTCCAGTAAATTAACTTTTTATTTTTATACTTTTCTATAATCATATATATATATATATATATTTGGATATAATAAATCGGTATATAGCATGCCACTTATTTTATGTTTATAGAAAAAATATAATTTAAAAAATATCCTGAATCATATTCAAGTGCTTTTACCATCATTCTATCTTCTTTTCTTCTTCATCTATATAAAATCATCTTAGAATTTTAATATTTTTGTTATCCTTGAAGTTGATATTACAAATGAAAGAAATACTTGAAAGATTATTACATCATTTTACATATTTAATGATTCTTTTATAATATAATGTAAGAAGGATATTTATAATAATTTTTTTTTGTTGTATATCATTATAATAACGTAAAAAAAAATTTTTTGTAAAGTATTTTTTTTTAAATTCACATATATTATCTTCTAAAAAAAATTAAAAGAAAGAAGTATATATTAATTAAACTTTATGTTAAGGTAATGATTATTGAGGATTTATAAATGATTGCGCATTATCATTTTAATAAAACAATTGTTGGTTAAAGAACGAATAAATTAACTATATTTTACTATATTATTTTACACTTAAAAAAAATATTATTTATATTTAATTTTTTATTTCAAAATTATGAATATATTAAATATTTATGACAATATTTTTACTTTTAAAAAAAATATATTTTTAAACTTATTTTCTTTTTAATCTTATATTTTTTTCACTTTAAAATGTTTAATTATTTGTTCATTGTCTCAGGCCATTTTCTTCTTCTAAAACTAAGCTTTTGTGTTTAAAAAAATATACCAGGTTACAATCAGATATTTACATATTCTCTATTTATTTTATTTAACTTTAATTGTTGTAAATATAATTTTTTTATTTGTATCATGTTTACACATTGTATTAAGGTAGTGCTAAATTTATATTTTAATTTTTTTTTTTAAAATATTTATACATTTTTCTATTAAATAATTTATACATTACTTCTCTATAACAAAAAAAAAATAAAATTTATATATAAATTAAATATTAATTGTAATTTTGTTAATTTTTAATAATGATTAAATATAAAATAATTTTATTTAGATTTTTATTTTGATAATTATGCTAATTTTAATATAGTAAAAAAATTTGTTGTTTTAAACAATAAGATGTATATTCTGATTTAAATCAACAACTTTGTTTTTCATTAAAAAAAAATTTTTTTATATTATAAATTAAATAAATTTTAATTAAAGAAGTAATTATGTTTTTTCTTTAAATTTATTTTAAAGTGTGAAATTATTGAAACTAAAATTATTGTAGAATATATATACTTGTATCATTATTTTTCATATCAAATTTTTATAAATATTTTTTTTGGAAATTTTGCAAAAAGACAGTTTTTTTAAAGTAAATTTATATATTACTGTTTTGTATTCTTTTAATAAAAAATAAAAATTTTACAATTTATATTCATATGATAATACATATTATCATTTTTTTTATATTATTAATAATTTTTCAGTTGTTCATAATGATTAATAAATATTTAGGTATGTAATCGATAAGTGAAGTATTAATTAATTAAGACTAATAATTTTTTTTGTAACAAATATGACTATCATAAATATTAAAAATAATTGAAAAAATAAACTTTAAATTTTTTTGTAAAGTGTAATATATATTTTTCCCACATTATAAAATTTATTTTTTTTATGTTAAACATAATTAAAAAAAGGAATGATTATAATATTATTAATGTGATACAAAAAAAATTATTTATACAAACTATAGTTCATATATATGTTATAAAAATATATCTCTATCAAAAATTTAAAATAATAAAAAAATATAAAATACGCCTTTTTATTTACTT
>NC_037309.1:2916620-3012254 GCF_001040885.1 Strongyloides ratti | reverse complement strand
CATCATTGTTTTGGCAATTCATTCAAATATAAGAGAGAACAAATTAACTTTTAATTGCGTTATCTTTTAGATAGTATATTATTAACTTCTAACACTTTGTATGATTATCTAAATTGTAAAAATAATTTATTTTAACAAAAATTCTTATTTAAAATATATTTGCTATTTATATTTTAAATTATAAAAATACAAGAAACAATTGACTAATCACCTTTTTATTACCTATCATTTTTGCTTCATTTTATTCATAAACATGATACATATCTTTTAAATACTTTTTTATTTTTTATATATTTTTTTCTTATAAAAAAATTAAATTTTTAATTTAAATAGTAAAAATAAATGCTATATTATAATTAATTATTATGTTATATGAAAATTAACATTAATACTATCATTTAAAAATATTGTAGTTTTACAATACCACTTAATTTATGTTATATAATTCATTTGTCAAGAAATAACAAGACATTATAATATTGATATACAAAAGTTTTCCTTAAATAGAAAGTTTAGCAATTGATAATGGAATTTTTCCAATATAAAAGTGTCAAAATAAATTGTTATTTAATTAGAAATTTTAATTTTAAATTATTACGTATAAAAATTTTTTTATAACAAAATAAAAATAGACTAATTTTAAATTTTTCTTGTAATATAGATATTAAATAATTTAATTATAAATATTAAATTATAATTATATTTCTATATTTTTTTTAGTTATGATTATAATAAAAAGAACTTTTAAATTTATTATAACTTCATTTATTACTATGATACTATTCACAAACGTTATCATAATAAATAGGATTAATTTTTATTTCTTTTATTCGCAGCATTTTTATTAAAATATATATAATATTAAAATAAATTTGTTATAACAATGATAGTTAGTTTGTAGAAGTATGATTAATATACTTGGATAGAATATAATATTTAATTTATTTACTACTTGCAAAAGCTGTTTTTTTTTCAAAGTTTACCTCTTTTTTATTGTGTCCTTATTATTAAAAATTTTGTTTAAATTTTTTTTTATTTATAGATTGGTTTTATAGTAACAATAATTTATACTTTCTATTAACCTATTATTGAAAGAATAAATAAAATTAAAAGAATGAAATTTATTATTTTTTAAGTATTTATTTTACCAAAAAATAATGTTGTAGCAGAAAATTTATATTCACAAGATAAAATACAAAGAATTGTTGAAGGACCCGTTAATACTACTGCCTATGTTGGTGATACAGTTATTTTAAAATGTCATGTTGAAAATCAAGTTAGTTTATATTTTTTTTTATTTTTTATTAATATTTTTAATTTATAATAATAGGAGGGAACAGTTCAATGGCTTTTTGAAGGTTTTGGTTTAGAAACAGAAAGAGATCTTCCAATGTTTTCACAATTTAGAATGGTTGAAAGTCCAATGAAAGAAGAATATGATTTGGAGATAACAAATGTTATAGGATGGGATGATGGTTTTTATGAATGTCAAGTTACATCATCAAAAAATAATAATAATTTTGAAAAACTAAACCAGCTTATTTAGAAGTTCTTAAATTACCAGAAGATTATGAAATTTTTTATAATTAAAGGCTAGGAAAAAACATAATAATGGTGATTTTATTTTTGCAAAAGAAGGTGCTCTAACACAAGAATAATGTTATGTATCAAAAACTCATCCAACACCTAAAATATATTGGGCAATAACAAAATCTGGTACATTAGATAATATTCTTTCATGGATTGGTGATGATATACCAGATGATATATTTAGTAAATATTTTACAAATTCATCCTTATCAATACAATCTGGTCAAACACACAAAAACTCAACATTGAATTCTAAAAAAGATTTTACTATTTATTATAATATTAATATAATGATTGATTCAAAATTAAATAATATGAAATTAACAAATATTATTTTTTATCCAGCAATTAATGATCCACAATTATGATTAGGAAAAATAAATATTTTATATAAACCACAGGTACATGTCATAATTGATAGTGATAATGATATTTTAAAACAAGGTGATGAAGTTAGACTTATATGTAATGTTAATTCAAAACCAGAACATAGTGGTAAATATACATGGTATCATAATAATGAACTTCTTAAAAAAGCAACAAAAAAAGTTTTATATATTGAACATCTAATACCAGATGATCATAATTCACGTTTTACATGTCGTGTAAATAATGCATTAGGATCTGGTTCTAATACAATATTATTAAATGTTAAATATGAACCTAAATTTATTAGTTCATCACAAGTAAAAATTGTTAATCAAAATGAAATGGCAAAATTTTATTGTGAAACACATGGTAATCCAAAACCTAGAATATATTGGAGAAAATCTGGTGATGAACAAATAATACATAAAGATTCAAATTTTATAATTAAAATGTACAAAAATGGCAAACAGTTGAATATTAGTGTGTAGTTACAAATAATGATTTTAAATCAGTAATACTTTCACATAATTTATTTATTGAAGGTGATCTTCAAGTACGTGCAAATGATACAGTATTTGTTAATCATGAATCAATAGCAACATTATCATGTGAATTTCATGGATATCCAAAACCTGGTGATATTATATGGACATTTAATGGTGAAAATATTATCACTGGTAGACCAAGTAAAAGGTTTAATGTTATTTAAATTGATAAAAATTATGGTGTTGATAGTAAATTAATTATTTATGATGTTGAAAGTAAAGATATAGGTAATTATAATTATAAAGCTTCAACAATATATACAACTGTAACAGCAACTATTTATTACGTTAATATACTTTTATGTATAAAATATCAGGATTAATTAAAAAAATTGATTTCAATTTATTAATAACACTATTATTTATCATAATTTGTGTAACTGTTTTAATAATTATATTTGGATTATTATATTGTTTATATATTAATAAATATAGAAAAAAGAAAACAGTATATCGATTAAGAAATAAAAAACATGTTGGTGATATACAAGTTGAGTGTGCTGCTGTTGATGATATTACTTTTGCTTCTGAAAAATTATTACGTAATAAATGAACAAATTCATTTGGTACATTAACATATAATAAAGTATATAAGTCAATAAATCAAAATAATCCAGATTTAGATTTTAATGACAGTTATGGACAAGAATCATATCAATCTGGTTATCCAGTAGCATTTATTACAACAGATACTAATTCAAGTCAAACTACAACTATTCTTAGATATGATTGTAATATATATGATAATAATACAACAAAATTTTGTAGTAATGATAGAAATAAATTTATAAATATGAAACTTTTAAGAGAAATTGTAACAGCTGATAATGAAAGTGGTACACCATTATTAATTTCATTGTGTTAATAATATTAATATAAATCAAAGAGATAATCTTGATAGTAGAATATCCACACATGTTTAAGTAATAACGGATGAATCTTTTTTTGACAGGTATGTTATTTTTTGCATAAAAGCATTTGTAATTATATTATTTATACGTTATGTTGTTATTACTATCCTTCAATAGGAAAAAAAAATTATTGTATGTTTTAACAAACTTTTAAACTTATCTTTATATATTGTTTTGCCTTAAAAAAGTTTCATGTCACAAAAATAATTTTAAAACATCACATTTTTGTAATACTTAAATTTTCAACTTTTTATAAAGGACGGTGATAGTATATGAATTGAAACTTTTTTCCGTACTTTGTGGTTATAACCCCGCCATTTACTGATTTAATAAAATTAACATATAAAAATTTTTTTTTTTTGCATATTAAAATATTATATGATAATTTCTTAAATTTTATTAAATTAATGAAAAAAAATAAAGTTTGATATTTGATTTTTTTAATGAAAAATGATAATAAATTAATGGAAAAAAGGTAATTGATATTTGATTTTAGTAAATATTTTTATAAACAATATAAATTGCATTTTTTTGATAAAAAATAAAGAAAAAAAAGATAATTGATTTTTAATTTGTACTAAATATTTTTTTTCTCAAAATTATGGACATTATAAAATGTCGCTAAAAATAGCGTAGGAATATTGTTTTGAAGCAATTTGCAGGGAAACACGGAGAAGCATGTTAGAAAGCAACATGTATGAATTTACATGGAGGAAAAATAATAAAAATAATGAATTTGAGTCTATTTTAAAAGACATTCGTTTTTTTTGTGAATTTTTAAGTGAAAAATAAAGTTTTTTTTTTTAACTTTTTTTTTAAGTTACAAAAGGGGATTGGATAGGGATCTCATTCCTCAAAATTTTATAAAAAAAAAGGACACTTCTGAGGGGAGTTATGGGTATTTAAAAATGGCGGAGTTATAACCATAAAGTATCCTTTTTTTTAAATTTAATTGCTAATCTATGTTTTATTTTATTAATTTTTATAAAACATTTAATGAAATTTTTTTGTTAATTATTAATATATAAATATAAAAAAGAAATAATATATAAATTGAACAGTAATAATTTAGTATTCAATAAATATTAATTTAATCTCAGATTATTGATTTTAAAAATTAATTAAATATAAAAAAATTATATTTTATTTTAAAAAATTTAGCACTTTATTATATTAAATAACCTTTTATATTGTAATTTATGAGCACTGTAAAATATTTGTAAAAAAATTACAAAATATAAAATATTAGTCAAAATTATTTACATTTAAAATATATAAAAAGGTTTATGTTGATATTCTTAAATTATTTTATTACAATAGCATTAATAGTGTATTACATAGAAATAAAAATGTTTTATGAAATGGTAATTTATAAAGTATGACAAGTTTAAAATAAAAAAAAAATTAACATGTTATTAACAGTAAAATATTTTAAAAATATATCTTTCTTTAATTTAAAATTTCTTTCTAAAACAATCATGATTTTTTAATATTTTTTTTCTATAAATTTGATTTACGCAAGCATTGTATTTAATTTTATAGTCTTTATCTAAAAGAAATTTAAATAGATAAGAGAAAGTAACAATTTTATGATATAAAACAAATTATACAATTATTCTAATATTAAAAATATATAATTTACTAATAAAATTTTTAAAAATTTTATTGCATGATACAGTTTTAAGTTATCTTTGAATAAGTAAATATTAAAAAATAATTTATTTCAAAAATTAAAATTTTGAAAATATCATTAAATGGTGTGAATGTAAGGTAAATAAAGTTTAATATAAATACAAGAGCAAAATTAAATATTTCACAAAAAAAAATTATTTTTTAAAAATGAAATTTTTCTATTATTTAATATTTTTATTCAATTTTGTAACATGTGAAACCGGAGATATAATAGAAACATATTATGGACCGATTGCTGGACAAAAAATTGCAAGTTATTTTGATTAAATTTTATAATAATTTATTATAGACAGTATTAGGTGAAGAAATGACTGAGTATTTAGGAATTCCATATGCACAACAACCAACTCACTTTTGGAGATTCCAACCGCCATATGAATTAGAAAAAAATCGTTTTAATACAACTTATTATGCAGTTCATAAAGGTGAAGGATGTCCACAACTTATTAGAGAAATGGGTTTTGAGGGATATGATGCATCAAATCCAAAAAATGGAACTGATGAAAACTGTCTTAAATTAAACATGTGGGTTCCAAAAGATGGAACAAATATGCCAGTTATAGTTTTTTTCCATGGTGGAAGTTGGACAGTAAGAACTGGTAGTGCTGATAAATTTAATGGATCTGTTCTTGCTTTAAAAACAAAATCTATTGTTGTTGTACCTAATTTTAGACTTGGATTTTTTGGTTTTGCTTATTTAAGTGGTGAAGATGGAATAGAAGGTAACATGGGATTATTAGATCAACAAATGGCATTAAAATGGATTAATAGAACAATTGAAAGTTTTGGTGGTGATAAAACAAAAGTGACTATTTTTGGAACAAGTTCTGGAGCGTCATCAGTAGCAGCTCATTTATTTTCCAATAATAGTAAACCATTTTTCAAAAGAGGAATAATGAGTTCTGGTACTATAACACATTTTATGACTACAGTTTCAACAGATATAGCTGACAAGAATACTAGAAATGTTTCAAGATTGGTAGGATGCATTACTGATGAAAATGAAAAGACAATAAAGAACACAGAAATTTTAGAATGTTTACGTAATAAAACTGTAGAAGTTTTGTTAGATGCTGCTAGAAATGTTAGTGCTCCTGGTCAAATGCCAACACCATTTCCTTTTATGCCTATTAATAACGATACAGTTTTTTTCAATGGAAGTATTAATGAAATTTATAAGAAAAAAGAATTTAATACAGATGTTGATTTGATGCTTGGAAGAACAGCAGATGAAGCAACATTTTTTATGGCAACTGGTTTCACAAATAATAGTAAATTTGGTTGTTATTTTTATCCAAATAAACTTGCTAATGACACTGATAATCAATGTGATATGAATAGCACACACTTTGAAAATCTAGTTCAATTTGGGGGAAAAATATTAGGTTTTGACGAAACAGAAACTAATGAATTAATAAAAATTTATAATGAGTCTGCTACCACATATACTAACAGATCTATTAGAATTTTATCTGATTTTATTTTTGATTGTGAACTTTCTAGATTTGCAATTACATTTGCAAATGCTTCTACTGGCAGTGCTTATTTTTATGAATATAATAGACGTTCACCAATAAACCCCTGGCCACAGTGGACTGGTGCAATGCATGGAGATGATTTAATTGATATATTTGGTATTCCATTTAGACATCCTGATAAATATGATGACAAAATTTTGCAACATGAAAAAGTTAATTCAGAGCATGTAATGTGGGCTATAGGTAATTTTACAAATTCTGGTAATCCAACAACGGTATGGAAAAAATTAGATGAAAATAATTCTGAAGCTCTTGTATTAAATGGAGAATTAGGGCAAACAGAAACAAGTCTACAATATAAAAATGTTACACCATCAACATGTACTGAATTTTATAAACTTATTTCTAAATCTTATCAAAGGAAAATGATGTTAAAAACTTTGACTACAACACCACCAAATTCATTTTAGTAAGTACTGAAAATTGTTTCTAAATATATTATAAAAAGCAGTACACATTCTACGTTATAATTCCCTTTAAAAAATAATAACTTTTAATAATATTAATTTTAATTATTTTATTTTATTTATTTTGTTAATTAATCTTATTTACTTGAATTTTCTAAAAAAATATTAAATAAAATTTTTTTTTTTATTTCTTAAATACTTATTTGATTATTATTCATTAACTTTTTGTTAAAAGTATAAATTTATTTATATTATTCCAGTTTAAAAAATATACTTTTTTTCGAGGTCGTATATACTCGAACAGCAATTTGGTTATATATAAATAGATAAACGTCTGAACTCATATAAAAAAAAAAGATAAAATTGTGTAAACCACTTTTAGCCTACTTTTCACTTTAAATTTTAAATAAATTTTTACTTTTACATATTTTGTTAGCCAAAATTTCTAACCTAGCGCTCATAACTTTTTACGGAGTCTTAATTTGAAATTATCTAAATTTAGAGCTAGTTTAAGTAAATTACACAATTCGAATTTTTAAAAACTACATTTACTGTAAAATTTATATATAAAACAATAGTTTTATAATCTTTTGTTACTTTTCGCAAAAAAAATTACTTATATTAATTTTTTTTAGATAAATAAAGAAAAAAGTTAATAGATATATAAAATTTTTTACATACAAGCTTGAACGTGCTTGAAATTTATTTTATTTTGGATAAACTTAAATAAACATTTTTTAAATATTTTACCTTTAAAATATAAAAATTATTATTTAAATTTTTTAAAAAAAAAAATTATGTATATTTTTTATAAATATTTATTGAAACAAATTTATGGTTTGTTAGATTAATAATAGCAAATTATTTATATTTTTTTTCTTTTATTTAACTTTTTAATACTAAAAGATATCAATTTAACATTTTTTTGAATTCATGAAAAATCTTGGTTTATCTTTTTTTTTCACAAAAATTAACAAAATTAATAAATTTAAAACTTTATTTTATTGAATAAAAAATTTTTTTTTTTTAATTTAAAACACGTTTCTTGAGAAATTCGAGCAACTCGAGACAAGCATTTTTGCAATGTCCCTATTTTTTATGCTTAAATTATGTACTTAGGTAAAGTATAACCTGAGGTAAAATTTTAGCCTCATAGCTCAGTCGTGCGCAGCGCTGGAGCTATTTGTTTGCAAGTATACATTTTTAGTTTTTTAATTGTATCTTATTGATATGCTAATGAAAATATGACTTTATATACCTCGTTTTTCACCATTTTTCATGATCTTTTCAACTAGCTACATAGATTTTAAAAATTTTTGTCCGAAAGTCATCAAAATTGAAGATTCCCTGTTTTGGAAATATCAAAAATGAATTCAACGTTCTTGATAACCCCTAGATACGCTTTCACCATATTTGGATTTCCATGGAAAAAAAAGTTATTTATAAAAAAGTTTTAAAAAATAACACGTTTATATGCTTAATTTTTATATTAGGTTGTCCCACATGAAATGTTGTTTTTTTTGTTAAATTTTTAAATGCGCGTAACTCAGTGGAAAATTAATATTTTTTCTTCTAATAACAGTCATTAGATTCACCAAATTGTTTTCTATCGTATAACTACCTTTTCAAGCGTTTAGAATAAAAACTTTAAAAACTAGAAGCGATAGAAGCTTCAAGGGCAGATTCTAAGGGCTTATCGTTTTTGAAGAATTTCTTCTTTAAGAATGATTCAAATTTTAAAAAAAATGAGGGTAAGTGAGGGCAAGGTTAGGGATATATTTTGGGCAAAAGAAGAATTTTTTATTTTGAATCCTTCAGTTTTTGAAGCATGGTTTCCGAAATCTATGAAAGAGAATTTTTTATAAAAATTAATTAGCTGTTTATTTTTGCTAAAAAGATTTGTCCTAGGGCTATTTTTATTAACATTTTTTTAAATTATGCACAATTGGATTCAGTTTTCATAGTTTCAACAAGTTTTACTAGGTTTCATAGATCTCCAGTGCACAATTTTTTTTAAAATACTACCATATTCCTGTTTTAAGATTTATTGTAGTTTTTAAGACAAAATTTTTATGAAACTATAATAAAAAATGGATACTATTGCTGCTTAGAATCCAATTCTTTTCATAGGTTATGTTTCATTTTAAAAATGAGTCATTTTTACTCTCAAAAGTTAAAAAAAAACAGACATCAATACGATGAATTGCTTGCTTTATGTCACCCCCTGGCAATACCTTTGACCTTTCTTTTTTGAGTATCTATTTAGCTACAAATGGTTAGAAACTTTAGATTTTGAAACATCTGAAGCTTCAGATGTCCTTCTGACAATTTGTAAAAAAATATGCTTTAAAATCGTTCTTCATGACGCTTTTATCAAAGAATGAAATTTTTCTCCATGCTGTGCATTCTCAAGCTTCTTTTTTCCCACCCTGAATCTTTATAAAAAATTTTCTTTGGTAGAAGCATTGACAAGATTCACCTCAAAAACATTATCAAAAATTTTTTCTATTTTTGCTTCATTTGTCCTTTTTTTAACTTCAAAAAGGAAAATGTTAGGAAATCGACGTTTAGAAGGCTTTGTAAAAAACTAAATTAAAAATAATTAAACTTTATATTTTGGCATAATCTTTATATCATTATGTAGAGGAGATTCATAGAAATCTAGCAAATATTTTAGAATTTTTAAAACAAAGCTAGTTATTAATTAAAACTAGCTGTAAACGTCGCGCATTAAAAAAACAACATTTCATATGGGACAACCTAATAATAAAAATTTTTAGCATTGTAATATTGTTTTTTTTTTAAATTATTCATTAAGTTAATCTTTTTAAAAAATGGTTTTACATAATTTTTGACTAAAAAAATTATCTTTTAGTTACAATCTTTAACACAAGATTTACCAGAGCAGTCATTTTGACTGGTCATGCAATTTTAATTCAAAATTACAACTAATTTAATAAATTGATTTTAAAAATTATGTTATCAATTTTGTAGCTATAAGTAGAGAATACATTTTTTAAACTTAATGTTATTTTATATATATTAGTAAGAAATATAATTTTTGATATTGACACTTATACCAGTACCAGTCATTTTGACTGTTTTTGGTAAAAATAGGTTTATATAAATAGACGGTAAATCTAGTGTTAAATATCAGTAACCAATAAAATTATATATTTGTATTTTTTTTATTAATATATTAATTATTTTTATTTTTATTTTTTTTTACTTTTTCCTATTTTATTTTAATTGCTAGTAAAAATATATTGTTGATAAATTTATAAAGCTAATTAGAAAAGCATTTTAAATCATTTTATACTTTTTAAATATTTATATTAAGTATATTAAAAAATATAATTATTAATAATATTCTATTTCTTTAACAGTTACATCCTTTTTGATATTTTCTTTAGAAAGAAGAAAAGATGTAATAAATTTTTTTTATGATAAAATAAATGTAAAACAAAATTATTTTTATTAGTTTTTTTTACTTGACGTTAAAAATAAATATTTAACAATTTTGTAAAAAAAATAAAAAAATGATCTAGATAATTTTTGAAACTATTTAATATTTTAATTATGCGCTATAAAATAAAAATATCAAATGGTGTTCTTTATATGTATCAAAAAAAGGTTATTTTATTAAAAATGGTTTATCTTTATTAAGCAATCTATCTATTTTATCTATAACAAAAATACATATTTTAAAAAATTGATAAATTTAAAAAATTATAATTAACTAAGAGTGTATAAAAATAAAAAACGTCTATCATAAAAAATATCATTGTTTGGTGTTAAAAATTATTTTAAAAATTTTGTAATATTCTTTCTATTAAAATAAAAAGTTATTTTAATGTTTAACGCATTTCACCATTTGAAAGTTGTTCAAGACAATTATAAGCTCCAATAATTTCAATTGATTGTTAAAAAATAAATAGTAAATTGCATAGCTTACTTATTTTAAATATATAGATTATTTTTTTAGTTTACAAAAAATAGAAACAATTTAAAAAATTTAAAAATTTGTTTTGAATGCAAAAAAAAAACTTATTAATGCAAAAAAATAAGAGAAACTTAGCATTAATTGAAGTAAAGAAATTCCACATAACTTAAAAAATTATGTTTTAACACCAACTGATTTTTTTAAGCTTATTCAAATATAGAGGATTCTATATATATTACCACATTACAAAATTTTAGAAACTTTAAAAGCTAATAAAATAGAAAACAAAAGAGTAATAGCAGACGTTGGATTCAAAGCCAAAAGGTTTAATTTATGGGAGTAATATAACATTGAGGATGTTAAAAAAATATCGCAAAATGTCAAAAAAATTAAAAATATAAAAAAAAAAGTTATAAAAACTTAAAATACAATGCTAGAAATTTTTTTTTTTTATAAAAGTAAAGCATATAGACGTGTTATTTTTAAAAACTTTTTTCTCCATGAAAATCCAAATATGGTGAAAGTGCATTTAAGGGTTTTTAAGGATGCTGAATTCATTTTTGATATTTCCAAAACGGGGATCTCAATTTTGATGACTTTGTGATTAAAATTTTTGTATTGAAAAGTTTTTAAAATCTATGTAGCTAGTTGAAAAAATCATGAAAAATGGTGAAAAATGAGGTATATTAAGTCATATTTTCATAGGCATATTAATGAGATACACTTAGAAAACTAAAACATTTACTTGCAAACAAATAGCTCCAGCGCTGCGCACGACAGAGCTATGAGGCTAAAATTTTACCTCAGGTTATACTTTACCTAAGTACATAATTTAAGCATAAAAAATAGGGACATTGCAAAAATGCTTGTCTCATATTAAAAAAATTGCTCGAATTTCTCAAGAAACGTGTTTTAAATTAAAAAAAATTTAAAATTATATTTCTTTCGTTTTTTATAAAAAAACCAAGTGTACATTTAGCTTACGATTGCTCGCAAAACACGATGAACTTGATATTAATAAATTATCTAATTAAATTCCGCTGTAATATAACAAAAATTTTATTATAAATAATAATTGTAGTTTAAAAGTTTATAAACTTTAATTTTTTCTATAATTTTTCTACATTTATAATAAAGTTTAAATTTTATTATTTTAATTCTTTGCTTAATTTTTCTAGATACTTTTATATTTTTATCTTATAGATTAGAAAAATAGAATAATTTTTAATAAATAAAAAAAGAACAAAATGAACTTAAAATAATTTAATAACTTTTTTTATAATTGTGATTATTTATGCTATTACGGCTATCATTGATATCTTTCTATAGATAAATTAAAAAAAAATTTTTTTTCAAGTTTTTATTATTTGTCATTATAAGAGAACGAGTAAAATGGTTTATATGATTAAAAAAAGAATTTTTAAAAATTTTAACATTAAAAATTTTAATACTTGAATTTAATATTATCTTTAATATAAATAAATAAGTTAGTTATATATTGTCTGTTTGAAAAAAAACCATTATTTTTATTAATGTAGTATATTAAATTCATACAATATAAACGCAATATATATCACACTTTTTTTTTGTTATATTTTAAAAAAAAATTGTTTAAGAAGAAATTGATAACAATGTTATTAAGATAGATTTTTTAATTATTATAAAATTTCTTTTTGAAAATATGTTAAAAATTGTATAGTGTAAAATTTAATAAATAATGTTGCAATTCTTTAATTGAAAGAATTAAATTGTGGTAACAAAATTTATAATTGTCATAAAAATATGTAAATTTTAAATTGTATTCAAATTATAAATTTAATATTCAAATTTTTATTGTACAAATATCTTTCGTTAATTAAATAAAATCGTTTTTGTTTAAAATAATATTCGTATTAAAAATTCAAATGACGGTTGTACAAACACTCCAGAAACTACTGGATACCCACAACAATAATGATATATTATATATTTTATAATTTGTTTTAAATAATATTAATTATAGTTGGTGACGTTATTTTTATACAAATTAAGATAAAGTTAGTGTTTTTTATATTTAAGGTAATTTTTTTTTTAGAATAATTGTAAATATTTCAAGATAATTTCAATTTATTGATAATATTTATTTTATTCTTTTTTATTGTATTTTTTTATCTTTTTTTTTCGTTTGTTATGTATACATCAAAAAAATTGACATAATTTTACATTTCTCAAGTGTTTTTTAAAACAGTGTATAATTCTAATAAAATATATCATTATAATTTGAAAAGGTTTTTAAAAATATATAAAATTCATTGCGATAAGATTATTTTTTTAGAAATATTACATTTTTGATTAATTTTTTGCCTACATTTTAAAAATAAAAACTAATTTTAACGTTTAAACATTTATGCAAAAATGAAAATAATGAATATAACAATATATATAAATTACTTCATAACCTAAACGTTTTCATATCTTAGTTGTATGAAAATATCGTTTTATTACCTAAATCCTTCCATCTAATCCAATAGATTCATATATAAATTGGTATTAGATTTTTTTAACAACGTTAGAGAAAATGATTAGAACAAAGATACAAAAATAAGAGAATTAAATTAAATTAGCATTAGATCTTCATGTTCTATGCTTTCCTGGGAATGATTAGTTATTTCTTACTTCCTTTCCTTTTATTAGTCTGTTCTTACTCCGCTTCAATGCCAGGGCATTACAATAAGCAAATATTTTATATTTTATATTGAAATTTCGAAATATTTTTTTGTAATATATTTATGCATATTATGTATAGTTTTTTCTTAATAAATATTTTTAATACATTAAACATTTACAAAATTAATATTTTTTTTCTCCATATTTTACAAATATAGAATATTTAACTTGAAATATATTTTATAATGTAATGTAGTTAAATGTATGTATTGTTATTTTATGTAATAATAAATTAACTTCAAAAACGAAACTATTCTTTAAAATTATACTTTACAATTGATTTATTATAAATTATAATAATTTATAAATTTACCTTAAATATTTTTGCAAAATTTTGTGCTTTTGTAGAAAAAAGTAAATTAATTTATAACATAGTGCTAGTAAATAGCATTTAAAAAAATTTTTTTTTTAAATATGATTTTTTCAATTTCTTATGTATAAGATATCAATATTTTTTCTTGAATTATTCTTTAAATTGTAAGCTACAAAAATTGTCAAAGATATTTCTTTCTTTTCTTCAATAACTTATTTTCAACTTAATTTTTTTGAAAAAACAACCAAAAATTTCTGTATTTTATTTCAAAAACCATTTTATTTTTTCAATAAAATATTGTCTCATTTAAAAGAATATTAATTATTGCATAACTCAAACGTTTTTTATTATTTAAAATTTTGCAGTTTAATTGATAAATTAAAAATAAAATGTTTAAAAGTTGTTATTTTCTAAGTGCAATAAAGATGGAAAAAATTTTTTATATTAGACTACAATATTTGCTCTTGAATTTTTTTTAAATTTAAACAAAAGTTTACATTTTATGATAAGTTTTTTGTAAGATGTCAATTTTTTCTTAAACAAAGCTGATAAAATTTGCTCCACCATTTTTTTTAATAAAATGTTACTTTTAAGTGGTTTTTTAAACTTTGAAATAAAAATCTAATTTTGCTTATTTTTCAAGAAAAAAATCTTTGATTCTAATGAAAATAAATTCATTTAAAAAAATATAAAAAAATGTCTTTTTTAAAAATTTCAAGAACATAAACAATTATAGAAGATTAAGAAAACTGAAAAAAAAGGAATTTAAATTTTCTATAAATAAGTTTTTTATTTTAACAATTAACTTTTTTTAAAATGTTTATGGCACATTTAAAAGTTTAAAATTTTTGAAACTTTTTATACAACCTTTAAAAGCTTATAACTTTGTTTAAAATTATTATTTTCAAAGCATTAACATTAAATACGAATTCTCCAGCTATTTTTTACTCTACAGTTTAAGTTTGTCTCAGATTCACTTAAAATATCAATTTTGCAGAAATGACAATTTTGGTTTTTTTTATTTTATGCAAAAGTATTTCTAAAAAAAAATTATCTTTTTAAAAATAATTACAATGATTCTTATCAACGCATATTTTTATTTTAAAAGTGATTAAAAAATATTAAAGTATTAAATATAAACTTTTTAAAAGTTAGTTCTCGTTTTTATATTTATAGGATTTACTAAAAGTTATTTTAAAAATTAAACATTTTATAAAATTTTATATTTGTATAATTGTGGTAAGTATCAAACATTATTTTATAAACTATTAAAATCAATTATCATTTTTATATTTAATTTTTACTGTAATTTTGTAAATTCTCTCCTTTTCTATTTATCTTATGATAGAGTTTTGCATAATAATATAATTTTTTAATTAATAAAATATTTGATTAAAATTATTTAATAATAAAACGATATAATTAAATAATTTTACAGTTAAATATTAAATTTAAATAAAATTGATGAATATTTAATCTCCTCCCATAATTAATTTTTAATTATGATTAGTAGTTATGTAACTTATATTGAATAAAATAAAGATTATAATTATCATATTTTTGATAAAATTAAATATATTTAATTTAAAATTTTTTAAATAATAATTGATAAATAACAATTACAATACTATATTTAGTTTATACAAAATTTTATTTGACATAAAATTTATTTTCTTACTTTTATAAAAATTAATATTGATTTTATTATTAAAATTTTTTGTACCTTAAAAATATTTGTATGGTTGAAAAGAAAAACTTTTAGTTAAAAATTATTTATTAATATAAATAGTTCATATGTTTGTAAAAACATTATTAAGTCTAATTGGTATATAAAATTAATTTTTTTTAATGTAAAAGTAAAAAAATAATTTGATATAAACAAAGATATTATTTATTGAATGTTTACATCTTTCTGAACATGAATCTTTTGGTTGTTTTATTAAAAGGAATAATATTTATATATATTTTATAAATAAAATAAAGCTTTTATTATTTTTATACACATTACCTAACTTTTTACTTGATTTTCCAGTAAATAACTTTACTTTTATATTCTTCTATAATCATATATATATTTGGATATAATAGATCGGTATATCATGTTAGAATGTCACTTTTTTAACGTTTATAGAAAAAAATATAATTTAAAAGATATCCTGAATCATATTCAAGTGCTTTTACCATCATCCTATCTTCTTTTCCTTTTCATCTATATAAAATCATCTTAGAATTTTAATATTTTTGTTATCCTTGAAGTTGGATATGACAAATGAAAGAAATACTTTAAAAGTTGTTATATCATATTACATATCTTAAGATTCTTGTAAATATAATATAAGAAGGATATTTATAATAAATTTTTTTTGTTAAAAATTTTAAGAATGTAAAAAAAAAAATTTTTTGTATAATATTTTTTTAAATTTACATATATTATATTCCAAAAGAAATATCTTTATTTGTTTTTTAAATTAATTTTAATGTATATTTATCAAATATTTTTAAAAAAATTAAAAGAAAGAAGTATATATTAGTTAAACTTTATGTTAAGGTAATGATTATTGAGGATTTATAAATGATTGCGCAGTATCGTTTTAATAAAACAGATGTTGGTTAAAGGACGAATAAATTTATTTTACTATATTATTTTACGCATTAAAACAAATATTTTTTATATTAAATTTTTTTTTCGAAATTATGAATATATTAAATATTTATAACATTATTTTTTGCTTTAAAAAAATAATTTTTTTAATCTTATATTTTTTTCACTAATAATTATTTAACTATTTGTTATTTGTCTCAGGACATTTTTTTCTTCTAAAATTAGATTTTTGTGTTTAAAAAAATTTAATAGGATACAATCAGATATTTACATATTCTTTATTTATTTTATTTTAATTAAATTGTTGGAAATATAATTTTTTTAATTGTATCATGTTTAACATTGTATTAAAGTAGTGCTAAATAATGTTTTAATTTTTTAAAAAAATTAGTAAATTTTTCTATTAAATAATTTATTCATTACTTTTCTATAACATAAAAGAAAATTTACATAAAAAACCTAGTATTAATTGTAGTTTTGTTAATATTTAATAATGATAAAATATAAAATAATTTTATTTAGATTTTTATTTAGATAAATATACTAATTTTCATATAGTTAAAAAATTGATTTTTTTAAACAATAAGATATACATTCTGATTTAAATCAACAACTTTATTTTTCATTAAAAAAATTTTTTTTTATATTATAATTAAAATAAAATCTAATTAAAAAAATAATTATGTTTTCACTTTAAATTTACTTTAAAGTGTAAAATTATTGAAACTAAAAATATTGTAGAATATATACATGTATCATTATTTTTCATATCAATTTCTTATAATTTTTTTTTTGGAAATTTTACAAAAAGACAGTTTTTTTAAAATAAATTTATATATTACTGTTTTGTATTCTTTTAATAAAAAATAAAAATTTTACAATTTATATTCATATGATAATACATATTATCATTTTTTTTATATTATTAATAATTTTTCAGTTGTTCATAATGATTAATAAATATTTAGGTATGTAATCGATAAGTGAAGTATTAATTAATTAAGACTAATAATTTTTTTTGTAACAAATATGTCTATCATAAATATTAAAAATAATTGAAAAAATAAACTTTAAATTTTTTTGTAAAGTGTAATATATATTTTTCTCACATTATAAAATTTATTTTTTTTATGTTAAACATAATTAAAAAAGGAATGATTATAATATTATTAATGTGATATAAAAAAAAAATTTATACAAACTATAGTTCATATATATGTTATGAAAATATATCTCTGTCAAAAATTTAAAATAATAAAAAAATTTAAAAAACGCCTTTTTATTTACTTTAAAAAAAATTGTGTTAAAATCATTTAAATATATATAAATATAATTTATTAAAATTTTTATTTTAACATTATATTATTAAATGATAATATATTTTAAAATAAAAGAAAACTTTAAATATTTTAACTAAAAATTATCGGAAATTATTTTATCTATTACTAAAATTAGTATCATAAATTTTATTAATTAAAATCATTTAATCAGGTAAATTTATAAAAATATAATATAAATATCTACTTTTAAATATACTCATCATAAGGTATCTTTTAATATTTAAAATAGCAAGTAACTTTTTATATATTGTAAACATTTAAAATGTTTTAAAAAAGTTATATATAAAACAATCAATTTAGTTGTTTATAAAATGAATATTTTATTATATAAAATAATTTTAAAAAAAATTATAATATATTTTGTTCTAATAATATATACATATATAATATATAAAAATTAAAATAATAATTAAAAGCTATTAATTCAATTTTATTTATTATTAAGTATTTAAAATTATAAATATTTCATTTCTGTTTATTATCTCATTTTACCTCATATTCAATGTTTAGATACTATTATGTTAATTAACTATTAATTTATTTTTTTATTATATTTTGAATAAATAGGTTTATGATAAAGACATTTCAAGGAAATACATATATATTTATAAATTGTTAAATGATAGTATAACTAACAAAATAGTTATCGTTTTAACTCATTTTAAATATGATTTTTATTGAAATAAATTATTTAAATATAAATTTTGGACATATTATACATTTACAAATATTATTTTCATTAACTATATTATAGGGGAAAAGTTTTCTTATATCTTAAATATTAAAAGGTAAAACATTATCAGGTAATTTATCAATATTAATGATTATTCTTTAATATTTTGATTAAATTATTATATGTGATAAGTAACTTTTTTAAGAGTATCTATTAATATTTCCTTCTGGTGGTAAATGATGCGTTATCTATTAAGATATTCAGACCATACAAACATTTGTTGATAAAATGATTTTACTCATTAGTAAATTTAATTTAAAAGGACTTTTTTAAATAATAAATAAGACTGGTTTATAAAAAGAAACTTATTTCCCTATATATCAATTACAATATAAATTATCAGTGCCCATCAATATTAACTTATAAAATAATTATATTTATTAACTTACTGATATAATTAATAACTTATTTAAAACATAATCAAGCTATTTAGCTAAAAATAGGAATCATAAAATAAAATAATTATAAAGTTATTATTATAATGATAAAGTTTTATTATATGATCAACTATGAAATAACTATTTTCATTCATTTTCTGTGTTTTTATAATTCATTTAAAATTTGATAAATCTTGAATTGCTTTAGGATTCTACTCATTTGTCTTTTTTTTAAATATCTTATCATTTTAATAATGATCATTTTTATATTAAAAAATATAGCTAAAAGAATTACCTTCAACACAATATCTACTATTTTTTTGTTATAGAAAAATTTTTATTTTATTTTTTAATCTTTTTTTTAAATTTTGGTTTTAAAACATATAAAATATTTAAAAAAATTTTTTACTATAAAATTTTACAGTAAGTGATATTTTATGCATTAAAAGAATAATAACCTTTAAAAACATTTCATTTTATTTTATTATTTATTTTAAATTAAAAATAAAGATCAAAATAATATAATTTTTAAATAATGTAGGTTAATTATACAAAAGCTATCTTTTTTAATTACATTTTTTTTCTATTTTATATATTTAATCGTTTCTATACTTCTTTGTCTAATAGTATTATTTATATGGTTTATTATTGAATTATATTTTAAATAAAATACATAAAAAAAACGCAGTTATCATAAAAAGAGAAAAAAAGTGATTTGATAATTTGTGATAAAATCTATATATAAAATTATTATTGAATTTTTTTTTATTATAATGTTTAATTATCATATGATATATATTATTTTATTTTTAACATTTTACAAAAATTTCTTTTTATCATACTAAAATATTAAAATATTATGTAAGTATATAATATATCTTGATTATGTAATCAAACTTTTTTAATAAAAATTAAGTTAGATGTAGGTAACCTTTTAAAGAAAAAATCATTTTTAATCTTAACTTCTAAAGTGTTAAGAGAACATTATTATAATATAAATTAACATTCTTAAGTACTGATTTGTATTATAACAATTCAATAAACTTTCATTTTTGTTTTGGCAATTCATTCAAATATAAGAGAGAACAAATTAACTTTTAATTGCGTTATCTTTTAGATAGTATATTATTAACTTCTAACACTTTGTATGATTATCTAAATTGTAAAAATAATTTATTTTAACAAAAAATTTTATCTATAATATATTTGAGTTTTATATTTTTGATAATAAATATATAAGAAAATTTTGATTACTTATTATTAAAGTGTCTATTAATTTTATTTCATTTTATTCGAAAACATGCTATATATCTCTTAAATACTTTTTTATTTTTTATATATTTTTTTCTTATAAAAAAAATAAAATTTTTTATTTAAATAGTAAAAATAAATGTTATATTAAAATTAATCATAATATGTTATATAAAAATTTACATTAATATTATCATTTTAAAATATTGTAATTTTGCAATACTAGTTAATTTATCTTTTAAATTTTTTCTGTTAGGAAATAACAAGACATCAAAGTATTGATATAAAAAATTTTTTCTTCAATAGAAAGTTTAACAATTAATAATAAAAATTTTCCAATATAAAAGTGTCAAAATAAATTATCATTTAAATAGAAATTTTAATTTCATAATATTACGTATTAAAATTTTTTCATAACAAAATAAAAATAGATTTATTTTAAATTTTTTTGTAATATAGATATTAAATAATTAAATTATAAATATTAAATTAAAATTATATTTCTACATATTTTTTTTGTTATGATTGTAATGAAAAGAACTTTTAAATTTACTATAACTTCATTTATTACTTTGATACTATTCTCAAACGTTATCATAATGAATAGGATAAATCTTTAATTTGTTTTTTTTTTATTCACAGCATTTTTATTTTAATATATATAATGTTAAACTAAATTTGTTAAATCAATGAAAATTTGTTTGTAGAAATATGATTAATATACTTGAACAGAATATAACATTAAATTTAATTTTACAACTTGCAAAAATTGTTTTTTTTTTTAAACTTTACCTTTATTTTGTTGTGTCCTTAATATTACTACTTTGTTTAAAATTTTTCTTTTGTTATTTATAGATTGGTTTTATAGTAACAATAATTTATAATAATATTAACTTTGAATTATTAAAAAAATGAATAAAATTAAGAAAATTAAATTTGTCATTTTTTTTAAATATTAATTTTATTTGTAATTAATCTTGCAGGTAAAAACTTATATTCACAAGACAAAATACAAAGATTTGTTGAATTACCCGTTAATACTACAGCTAATTTTGATAATACAGTTATTTTAAAATGTCTTGTTTAAAATCAAGTAAGTTTATATATTTTTTTTATTTGTTATTATCATATTTAATTAATAACAATAGGATGGAACAGTCTAATGGTTTCTTAAAGGTTTTGGTTTAAGAACATAAAGAGATCTTCCAATGTTTTCACAATTTAGAATGGTTGGAAGTCCAATGAAAGGTGAATATGATTTGGAGATAACGAATGATACAGGATGGGATGATGGTTTTTATGAATTTCAAGTTACATCATCAAAAAAAAATAATAATTTCGAAAAAACTAAACTAACTTATTTAGAAGTTTTTAATTTAAAAGAAAATTATATGATTTTTGATAAACAAAGTCATGGAAAAAACATAAAAATGGTGATTTTATTTTTGCAAAAGAAGGTGTTTCAATAGAAGAAATATGTTTTGTATCAAAAACTCATCCAACACCTAAAATATATTGGGCTATAACAAAATCTGGTACATTAGATAATATTCTTTCATGAATTGGTGATGATATACCAGATGTTATATATGATAAATATTTTAGAAATTCATCTTTACCAATGCAATCTGGTCAAATACACAAAAATTCAACATTTAATTTTAAAAAATATTTTACTATTTATGATAATATAAATACAAGGATTGATTTAAAATTTAACAATATGAAATTAACATATGTTATTATTTATCCAGCTTCAAATGATCAAAAATTATCATCAGTTAAAATAAATATTTTATATGAACCATAGGTGCAGGTCACATGTAATAGTGATAATGATACTTTAAAACAAGGTGATGAAGTAATACTTATATGTAATATTAATTCACAATCAGAACATTATTATATATATACAATGTATCATAATAATAAACTTCTTAAAAAACAACAGAACAAAGTTTTATATATTGAACATTTTATACCAGATGATCATAATTCACGTTTTACATGACATATAAAAAATGCACTAGGATCTAGTTTTAATATAATATTATTAAATGTTAAATATGAACCTAAATTTATTAGTTCATCACAAGTAAAAATTGTTAATCAAAATGAAATGGCAGAATTTTATTGTGAAACACATGGTAATCCATAACTTAAAATATATTGAAGAAAATCTGGGAATGAAAAAATAATACATGAAGGTTCTAATTTTACAATTAAAATGTACAAAAATGGCAAACAGTTGAATATTAGTGTGTAATTACAAATAATAATTTTAAATCAGTAATATTTTAACATAATTTTTTTATTGAAGGTGACCTTCAAGTACGTGTAAATGATACAGTATTTGTTAATCATGAATCAACAACAACATTCTCATGTGAATTTCATGGATATCCAAAACCTGGTGATATTATATGAACATTTTATAGTGAAAATATTGTTACTAATAATCCAAGTAAAAGATTTAATGTTATTCAAATTGAAAAAAATTATGGTTTTGATAATAAATTAATTATTTATGGTATTGAAAGTAAAAATCCAGGTAATAATAATTGTACTGCTTCAACAATATATACAACTGTAACAGCAACTATATCATTACATTCATATACTTTTATGTGTAAAATATCAAGATAAATTAAAAAATTGATTTTAATTTATTAATAACACTATTATTTATCATAATTTGTGTTACTGTCTTAATTATTATATTTGGATTGTTATATTGTCTATAAAATATTGAACATAGAAAAAAGAAAATAGTATTTAGATTAAGAAATAAAAAAAATGTTGGTAATATACAAGTTGATTGTGTTGCTGCTAATAATATTAATTTTGCTTCTGTAGAATTATTACATAATTAAAGAACAAATTCACTTGGTGCATTAACATATAATAAAGTATATGAGTCAATAAATCAAAATAGTTCAGATTTATATATTAATGACAATTATGAATAAGGATAATATTAATCTGATTATCCAGTAACATTTATTATAACAGATACAAATTCAAGTCAAGCTACAATTATTCTTAGATATGATTGTAATATATATGATAATAATACAACAACATTTTATAATAATGATAAAAATCATTTTATAAACATAGAACTATTAAGAGAAATTGTAACACATGATAATGAAAATGGTACATTAATATTAATTGATTGTGTCAGTAATAATAATAATAATATAAATCAAAAGATAGTTTTTTTAGTAGAATATCTACGCATGTTTAAATAATAATGGAAAATTCTTCTTTTTTTGAAAGGTTTGTTTTATTTGCATATAACCATTAATTAATAATACTATTCATAATTACATTATTATTACTATTCTTTAAAAAAAATTATTGCTTGTTTTAGCAAATTTTTACACTAATATTTATATATTATTTTGCCTTAGAAAAGTTTTATGTCACAAAAAAATTTTTAACATCACATATTTGTTTTATTTAATTGTTCAATTTTATATAAAGAACGGTAATAGTATATAAATGGAATCTTTTTTTTTAATTTAATTGTTAATCTATGTTTTATACCATTATTTTTTATAGAAAATTTAATAAAATTATTTTTATTATAAATTGGTATATAAATATAAGTAATAAATAATATAAAAGTTAAACAGTAAAATTATATTATTCAATAAATATTAATTTAATTTTAGATTATTAATTTTAAAAATGATTAGAAAAAAATTTTTTGATTTTATTGTAATACATCTAACACTTTAAAAAATTAAAATACATTTTAATTTTTTAATTTATGACTACTGCCAACTAGGTAATAAGAATTTAAATTACAAAATATTAAATTTAAGAAAAATGATTTTAATTCAAAATTTTTAAAAAAATCATAAATAATATTTTTTTATTAAAAAAAAAATAATAATGTATTATATATAAAAAGAAATGAATAATAAAAAAACACCGAAAAATATTTTTCAAAATTTGAAAAGTTTAAGCTAAAAAAATTAAATTATTAATAATAAGTTGTTCATAAGTAAATATTTTACAAATACTATCTTTTACTTTATATTTTCATTTTTTAAAATTATCTTTAAAATAAAGTATTTTTTAACTACAACGTACAAAATATTAAAAAGTTTTTGAAATAATAAAAATTTTAGAATTATTTAAATTTCTTTATACAATAACCCTAATTTTGATAATATTTTAATTTAATAGATTGGTTTATGTTAACTTTATTTTTTTAGCTATAATTAGTTAGAAATTTAAATAGATATGGAAAATTAACAGTTTTATGATATAAAACAATCTGTACATGTATTTAATATTGAACATTTGTAATATGCTAAAAATTGTTAAAAATAATTTATGCATTATACAATTTTGAGCTATCTTTGAATAAGTAAATATTAAAAAAAATTTCATTTAACAGGCAAAATTTGAAAAATATTATTAAATGGTGTTAATGCAAGGTAAATAAATTTTACTATAAAAACAAGAACAAAATAAAATATTATACAAGAAAAAATTATTTTTAAAAATGAAATTGTCTAATTTTTTAATATTTTTAATAAATTTAGTAACATGTTGGAGAGGAAATGGAATAAAAACATATTTTGGAGAAATTGAAGGACAGAACATTGTAAGTTATTATTATTAGATTATATAATAATTTTTTTCAGACAGTTTTAGATGAAGAAATAACCGAATATTTAGGAATTCCATATGCACAACAACCAACTCACTTTTGGAGATTCCAACCGCCATATGAATTAGAAAAAAATCGTTTTAATACAACTTATTATGCAGTTCATAAAGGTGAAGGATGTCCACAACTTATTAGAGAAATGGGTTTTGACGGATATGATGCATCAAATCCAAAAAATGGAACCGATGAAAGCTGTCTTAATTTAAATATGTGGGTTCCTGTAAATGGAGAAAACATGCCAGTTATAGTTTTTTTCCATGGCGGAAGTTGGACAGTTAGAACTGGTAGTGCTGATAAATTTAATGGATCTGTTCTTGCTCTAAAAACAAAGTCAATAGTTGTTGTACCTAACTTTAGACTTGGATTTTTTGGTTTTGCTTATTTAAGTGGTGAAGATGGAATACCTGGTAACATGGGATTATTAGATCAACAAATGGTATTAAAATGGATTAATAGAACAATTGACGATTTTAAAGGTGATAAAGATAAAGTAACTATTTTTGGAACAAGCTCAGGAGCGTCTTCAGTAGCAGCTCATTTATTTTCAAACAATAGTAAACCACTTTTTAAAAGAGGAATAATGAGTTCTGGTACTATAACACATTTTATGAGTACAGTTTCAACCAAAATAGCTGAAGCAAATACTAAAAATGTTTCAATAAAAGTAGGATGCATTAAAGAAGATAATGGAGCGACTTTAAACAACACAGAAATTTTGAATTGTTTACGTAATAAAACTGTAGAAGATTTGCTAAAGGCTACTATAAATGTTAGTGCTCCTGGTCAAATGCCAACACCATTTCCTTTTATGCCTATTGATACTGATACAGTTTTTTTCAATGGAAGCATAAAAGATATCTATAATAATAAATGGTTTAATAAAGACGTTGATTTAATGCTTGGAAGAACAGCTGATGAAGCAACATTTTTTATGGCAACTGGTTTTACAAATAATACTCGATTTGGTTGTTATTTTTATCCACAAAAGCCTATTGATGATTCTGAAAATCAATGTGTAATGAATAGCACACACTTTGAAAGTCTAGTTCGATTTGGAGGAAATATATTACAGTTTAACGAATCAGAAACTAATGAATTAATACAAGTTTATAATGAGTCTGCTAGCACCTATACTAATAGATCTATTAGAATTTTATCTGATTTTATTTTTGATTGTGAACTTTCTAGATTTGCCATTACATTTGCAAATGTTTCTACTGGTAGTACTTATTTTTATGAATTTAATAGACGATCACCAATTAACCCTTGGCCAAAATGGACTGGTGCAATGCATGGAGATGATTTAATTGATATATTTGGTATTCCATTTAGACATCCTGAAAAATATAATGAAAGCATTTTGGAACGTGAAAAAATTAATTCAGAAAATGTAATATGGGCAATAGGTAATTTTACAAAAGATGGTAATATACCAAATGGTTGGAATAAATTAAATGTTACTGAACCTAAAGCTCTCGAATTTAATGGAGAATTAGGACAAGAAAGTACAAGTCTACAATATAAAAATGTTACACCATCAACATGTACTGAATTTTATAAGGTTTTTATTAAATCTATAATGCGGAAAGCCCTTTCAAAAAATCAGGCTACAACACAACCAAATGTATCATAGTAAGAATTAAAAAGTGTTTAAAATATAATTTAAAAGCAGTATACATTCTTCATTTATATGCTCTTCAAGTAATAATAATTTTTAAAAATAATAATTTTATACAAATATATTTTTTTTTTCTAAATGTTAATTAACTTTTTTTATTTAAATTTTTGAATAAAATATTCTCAAAATATTTTTTTTATTAAGTTTAAATGATTTTATGCTTATTGTTTCTTTGTTTTTTGTCAAAAGTAAAAGTTTTTTTAATAGCATAAAATGAAAAATATTTTGTTTTAAAATTTTATCTTTAGAAATACTTATAGAACAGATATATAATTTGCTAGATTAATATTAGCAAACTATGTAAATTAAATTGTCTATTTTAAACATTTTTATACTTAAAGATATCATAATAAATTTTTTTTTAATTTATAAATAATTTTAGTTAAAGTTTATTTCTCAAAAATACGCATAAAAAATTCAATTAAAATTTCGTCTAATTTGGTATAAAATGAAAAGAAAAAAACGTTTTTAATAAAGAAATGATCATGTTATTAACAATTTAACAGATAACCTAACAAAAAAATGTTTAATAAATTTATTACTAGATAAGTTTAAAAAAATACCACACAAGGCAATACTAACTGAAATAATGATACTCTATGGTAATTATACGTAAAATGGCATGTGTCTCTGTTAACATTTTTAGTTAAACTTAATTTTATATTTTTTTGATAACGATTGAGAACAATATTTATAAATCATCACTAAATAAAAATGTTTATTATCCTTTTCCATATAATCAGAAATTCGTCATTATTGTGCAAGAAAAAAACTTGAAAATGTTTTGTGATATGTGTTAAATTAAAAAAAAACTATATTAATTTTGCATTTAAAGAAATATTTATTAAAAAATAAAAAATATATAAATTATAAAAAACATATTTATAATTAATAAATTAAATACAAATAATGTAATTTTTAATTTTTTTTTGCATGAATTAAAAAAATTTGCTCTCAAAAAAAAATTTTATACTACATTTCTTATTTTCATTTAAAAAAAATTTTATTAAAATTTACTTTGTTATTTTTAATAAATTGTTTTTTTAAGCAATTCAAACATTAATACAATTTAAACATTTACTTAAAAAAAAATTAATTCCATTTTCTTTAAATATAAGATTCAATTCTTTATTACATAATATTTCTTAACTGAATTTTAATTTTAAATCATTGTTAAATTAAATCATACTTAAAATTAATTTTGTTTTTATGTTATATTTAAACTTCTAAACACTTTAATAAAATAATTAAAAAATATTAAAAATAATTTTTATATTTTAAATTACTTTTACGATAAATATTTTATTTTTTTATTTAATGTATATTTATACATTTTTCATGAATGCATTTAGCATGTCAAACAAAAAAAAAAGTTTTTTTAAAACTAATCTAATATCTGTTTTTTATTGTTCCGATAATTTTGAGAATATTAAAAAAATAAATATAAAAGTTGTATTAATGTAAATTATAACCATTTTAATAAAAATAAATTATTTTAGTTACAATAGTAAAAATAAAACCGTTATATAATTGATTATTATAGTTATTTTATGACAAAAATTCAAAGAAATCAATTTCTTAAATAGCAAAGCAAAAATGTGGAAATTTTTTGAGCAAATTGATAAATACTAATTTAGAAAAAAATTATAAAAGTATTATAAATATTACAAGTAAATATCTGTATGGAACTTCAAGAATATTAATATTACTATGATTATTATAATATGATTATAAATTATATTTTATGATAATTGCTTAATTTTTATAACTTTTTTTTTAGAATTTTTAAAAGAAGTGACGTAATTATTGATTTGAAAAGGATTAATAAAACAGATGAACTGAAATTAAAAGTTTTCTTAATAAGTCAAACAAAAACATATTAGAAAAGAAGATATATTAATGTCCTGAAATTTTAATTGTAATATAAAAATGAAAAGGATTTAGCTAATAAATTGACAATTATTTTAAGAATTATGTGTACATTTGTTTTTATGATAAAAATGTTATTTATTCTTAACATTATTTTTACATATTAATTAATGGATCAATGTTTTCAAAAAGAAAACCAATTAATATACATTCAAAGATTGGAAATAAATTAGAGAAACGATATAAAAAAAACTTAATTTTTCATTGGTAATTACATATTTATAACATCAAATATATCAGATAATTGTAATTATTTATTTGTAAAATGTCACAATACCTTAAATTATATAATTAAGTTATATTATTTTAAATTACAATATGTAGAAAATTTTTATAAATAAATATTTTTTTATTTATTTGCTAGTACTTTCAATGCATATTAAAATATTTCTTAAACATTTAATTATTATATTACATTAACTACATATGAAACTTTGTCTAATTAAAAAACTTTAAAAATAGAAATTCTATAAGATTTTGATAAAAAAAAATTTATTACTCGTGAAAAAGAATACATATATTTAGAACTATTTTTGGTGTAGTAAAGTATTTAGTATTAATTTTTAAAAAAAAAAATTAGATTGTTTTTTGAAAATATGTAATATTTTTGTTGATATGTTTTTAGAAGAAATGCATATAAATAAAGAAAGTATCCATGATGGAATGGGAAATAATTATACATTTTCTTTAAATTTAATAACATAAATATCTTAAAAATGTTACATAAAATTAATTTTATAATAATTGGTATTAAAGATGCAAAAGTTAAAGTTAAAAAAGTATTCCAGTCAATAATTTAAGATGTACATATTGATAATTTAAAAATCTATATTAAAAGAGATAGAGTTAATAATGATACAAAAATAACTATACAAATGTTTTATAAAAGAAATTAATATTGAAAAAATAAAATCTTAAAATCATAAAAACTTATGATAAATAAAATTCTTTATGGCATTCATAAAATTTTCTAGCTACCTTAGAATTTTAAATTTTAGTAGTATTTAGTGCATTCCTGGTATATAAAACGGAAAATTTATTGATAATGAATAGATTTCTAGCGAAAGCTTTTATGAGAAAAAAAACACTTTTAATAACTTTATTTATAGTATAAAATATTTAATTTAAAAAAAGTATACTGAACAATGTAAAATTATCTTTTATAGTAATGGTAAAACCATTCTATTGGCATCTGTTGTTTTATAGATAATGCGAATGTTTATTGGAACTGTTGCAGCAAAATTACTAATATCAAATACAATACGTTTTGATAAATTAACTACAATTAAGGATTTGTTCATAAATCTGTATAATAAATTAAATAATAGGAATGATTGTTTAAATTAATATTTGTTTTCACAATACCATCAATTGAAATTTGAAAATTATTGTGGCAAACAATGATCAAGTACTTTGGTATTTGTACTTTTAAATGACACCATTCATAGTGTTCAACATTCAAAAAAATATTATGCTTAATTATATGTACTTTAAAAAAAGGTAAATCGTTTCAGACTAATTTAGATATTGCTTTTATTGTAAAATATGGTGGTTTTAATATATAGAATAAAACTTCTGACCAACTAGTGAATGAACTATGTAGAATACTTATTTTTCTTTAACAAGTATTAAATTTTAAATTTGAATCAACTCTTATTTATGTTAACTTTTTCAAAATAATATTATTCAATTTTATTTATTTAAAAAATGGATAAATTAAAGATTCTAGTAGTAAGATTTGTATAATTTTACAGATTAAAATAAGAATAAATATGATATATAATTACTATATAAAACCATAATTATTTTAAAATTTTTTTAAGACATATAGAAATTGATAAGTACTATATAAACACAGTATTAAAATATCTAAATAAAAAAAAATATTTTTTAAAAAAATTATTATTATGGACTTTAAATATACATATTTGTTATTTTAATTTTATAAGCTTTATACTCTTCATTATTTTTAAAATAGAATATAATGTTTTTTATACCAATAAAAATCATATTTTTTTTTGATAATAACAAAGTTTTTTACTAAAATTTATATTGAATATTTTGTGTACTTTTTTTTTAAAAAATAATAAATTTAAAATTATGGAAAAATAAATTATTTTTTAAATGTTAATTCTAATATTTGTTGAAAGAATAGAAGAATTTTATATACTTCATTCATTTTTATGTCACTATTTTTGTCATTATCATAAAAACCACCATACTTCAAGATAGAAGCAAAAACTGGATTAGTTTGGTATGATTTCACATTTTTTTTTGAAAATTAACACAAATTTACTACATCTTTTGTTGTATGTTTGACACCGTAGCTGCTATAAAAAAAAAAAGTTAAATATTAAAGTACTTTGTCATTGATAATCATAATAAGTTTTATATTTTAATTGTTGATTTGTTGATAATGAATATATATTAAAAAAATCATTTTTTCATTTAATTCATCATACAGATTTATGAGCAAATCTTTTTTACTAGTTAGTTATTAAATTGTATTGTATTTAGTAATGTTGATTTTGCTACAATACCTTTAATAATTTTTGATTCTCGTTATAAAAAAACAGATGTCAATAGACCGTCTTTACAATCAGCATAAATGACAATTTTCTTTGATTAAATATATATTCTCATTTATTAAATATTTTATACTATAAAAATAAGGACATCAAAACTTTTTTTTTAATTTTTAAATTTTTTCAGAAGTTCATTTATTGTGTAAATTTTGTATATCTTTTGATACTAAGAATGCACTAAATACTATTTAAATTTTGAACAAAAAACATTTTATTCAATGAATTTTCTGGATGCCATAAAGCACTTTAATCACCATAATTTTCTACAATTACAGAATTTCTTTTACTTAGACGTAAATGTTTACTATGAAAGAATTAAATGGGTATTCATTTACCATCTTTATTCTTTATAGTATTCTCTTTTTATAATAAAATTATCAGTATTTAAAGTTAAAAATTTTGATCAAAGGATTTTTTCAACTTTTATTTTTTTTATTTCATTATCTTTAATCACGTTTAAATCAATTTTATATAAAACATTTGGTGTAGATATAGTAAGAAATGGTGATATATTAGGACTAGAAGTAAAATAAGATGATAACATTAGTATATAAAAAGTAAAAATTTGACAACTTTAGTCATTTTTTATTTCTTTGATTACTTAGACTTTTATGGTTTTTTTTATATTTTATGAATAATTTTACTTATTATAGGTTTTATATTTTATCTATAGGATAATTTTTGTATTCTTCGTGGCCACGATAGAATTCTCGGTTAAACTTAATTAAACTTAACTATCACGTAAGCCCACGATTGAAGCAGTTACTATTATTGTATTGTGTTTGATATTGTATAAATAAAGGTGTTTAATATACTTGGTACTACAGAGGTATTTTGTTAGAGATATAGGCCAGTAATATTTCTCTATTTCTGGTCATTAGTGCGCCTTAAACTTATTAAATTTTACTATATATATTATTTAAAAAAATTTATAGTTTTAACTACTTTTAGTTCCTCGTTCATCTTCAATGAATTCTTTGTCAACATTAACTTTTTTTCAAAATCTTTTTAGCATATTTATTATAAATTATCAAATAATTTAATGCATTTTTTGATACAAATTAATATAAAGTACATTTATCCAATAGAAAAAATATTTTTAATAAAAAAATCATTTTTTTTTATAAAAAATTAAGAAGATTATAAAAAATTTTTTATATACTTGAAATTTTTCAATAACAATTTTATCAATGCAAATATATTTATTTGTAAAAACAATAAAAATGGATATGAATTAATTATAATATCATAGTATGTACGGTAGTTATTAATTAAAAAGACGAAGAAAAGTTAAATGATGAAAATCGATTATATTTTGTAGGTTATAATAATATAGCTTAGTTGAATAAATTGAATTATTGTAATATTTTCATAATAACTAATTACTACAATCTGATACATTTGCCCTAATAACTTTATTTTCAACAAAAATAAATTGAACTATTATTTTTTTACCTTGATCATGACTTTTTCAAAATCTATGAAAATATAATAAATGTTTTCTTATTTCTATATACATTTTTTCATTTAAAAATGTGAAAAAAGTATATTTGAATTAATAAAAATTGTGCCTATTAAAATGAAAGCATAATCAGTAACTAAATTAATTATCAAATCACCAACAATATTTGTTCTTTTTAAATATAAAAATTTTATTTTTATATTTCCAAAATATTGTAAAATTTCACAATTATATAAATTTTTTTGTATAGTCTGATACGAAACTTTTACTTTAAGTTTTTCCTAAAGCATTACATAAATATAAATTAATTGCTTTTTTTATTAACATTATGATAACTTTTTTTTTATAACTATAAAAGTAATTTTAAAAATTTTAGAAATCATTGTAACTTACGATCCATAATTTTTTTCATTTTATTGATAATAATATTGATAGCCACCAATTTCTCAATTAAATATTTCATATTATATTTAGAATTGTCTAATTATTTGTTTTTTACTCTCGTTGTATATTTCAAAATATCAAAAAAATTGTCAAGCATGATATTTAGTTGAAAAATAATATAAAGAGATTTTTTCCATTTTTATCTTCTAAATATCTATAATAATCGGATATATCACAACTATATTTTTTTTGGTTAGTAAAAGTATTAATTTGTTGATAAATTAGATATGTTTTCATATTAATTATAACTTTTTTAATATAAAAAATAAATTATTTTCTTTAAATAATAAATGTATTCACTAAAAAATATATAACTATACTTTAAAATAAAAAAATAAAATACTCATTGTAAAAAATTTTTGAACACAAAAAAAATATTTTAATACAACATAATTATCTTATTAAATGACCCAGAAGTATCAAGATAAGAAAACAATGCAACTTAATACAGGTATCAATTAATTTCAGAGGGATAAGAAATTGAAATATAATTAAGAACATAAAATTACAAAAAAAATGAATATTATATTTAAATAAAAATTAACTAATTATTTTTAATAAATTTTTTTTAACTCGTTGTCTTATTAAAAAAATAACTATACATTTTTAAATTTAATAAATTTACTCAATAAAAATAATCTATTAATATTTTTATGAAATAACATTTTGTTAGCTGTACTTTATATTAAAATTATTTAAAATGGGGTTTAAATAACATTAAAACAATTATAAAATTAAGTCAATATTTAATAAGCAGCAAATATTATTAAAAAATAACTAAAAAATAATTAATTTTTAGCATAAATTATGTTTTCTGACATCTCTAAAAAGGTAATAAAATAAAATTTTTTTTTGACATTAACTTACTAGATTCACATCTATTTTTTTAAGGTATTTTTAAAATTATTATTTTTATATGCTAATAATGATTTAATTTAATATTTTGGTATTTTTCTTGGTAAATATTTAAACTGGTGCATTTTAATTGTGTAAGAAATACAATTTATTAATATAAAGCAAAATTAGTTTTTAAAAAAATATTTTAACAATAGCAACAAAAGTGATAAAAAACTTTTTTCTTAAATTTAATTATGTTAGTTTAAAATTAAATTGTTTTTAATTTGTTAATATTTTTTAATTTATCTATTAAAAAATATAAAAATAGCATTAAATAACCTATAGTAAAAATATTTATTAAAATTAAATTATATTACAACGTAATAGACATGTAGAATTGAAATAGTTGTGTTAAAATTAATATTTATAAAAATGTTTGCAAAACTTCTATTTATATTTTTATCATTTAAAAAATATTTCTTTAATTACAATGTTAAAACAGTTTTTTTTAATTTGATAAATATGACAAAACACTATTTATTTCTTTTGCATAATAAATACTGATCCCTAATTTGATTGAAAATGATAATATAAATGTTTTTTTTGAAAATAAGTTGAAAAAATTGTGATCAAATGTTTTTATATAATATAAAATAAAGTTTATCAAAACATTTTTTTCTTTTTATTTTAATCACATTAAAATCAAAATAAAATTTCTTTCCCAACAATATGAAGTTTTACTTTTCTTTATTTATTATGCTAATTATTGTGAAAAAAGCATAAACTAAGATTATTCATGAATTCAAAAAAATATTAAACTGATATCTTAAAGCACTATGAAAGTAAATAATAGAAATTATAAATACATAATTTGTTAATATTAATCTAATATAGCATAAACTTGTTTCAATAAATATTAATCAGAATAAAATTTTAAAACATAATATTGATAATTTATTTAAAAAAATATTTTATAATAAACTTTATATTTTTAAGATAAAATATTCAAAAAATATTTACTCAAGTTTATTCAAATTAAGATGACTTTCAAGCACGTTTAAGATCGTATAAAAAAAATTTTTGTAAATCTATTAATATAAGTCTTTATTTATCTAAAAAAATTATTATAAGTAATTTTTTTTTGAAAAAGAAAAGATAATTAAGATATTGTTTTATATACAAACTTCATATTGAATGTAATATTTAAGAATTTGAATTATATAGTTTACCTAAAATAGCTTGAAATTTAGGTAATTGCAAATTTAAACCTTGTAATAAGTTATAAGTGCTATTTAAAAATTCCGATTATAAAAACTAGTATAGTTAGAATTTTATTTAAAATTAAAAATGAAATAAAGGCTAGAAGTGGTTTACACAAGTTTATCTTTTTTTTTCATTTGAGCTTGGATAATCATCTATTCACATATAAATCTAATAGTCATTCGAATTGATATGATCTAGAAAAAGACTATCATTTTTTAAACTGGAATTATATAAATAAATTTATACGTACAACCAAAAATTAATAAATAATAAATAAACAAGTATTTAAAAAATAAAGAAAAAATTTTTTATTAATTATTTTTATCAGAAAATTTAAATAAATTAGATTAATTAGCAAAATAAATAAAATATAATTATTAAAATTATTATTATTAAAAATTATTATTGCTTGGAGTGAATTAAAATGCAGAATATGTAGTGCTTATAAACCTTATTTAAAAGCACTTTTTAGTACTTATTCTGGCAAAGTTGATGGTGTTGTACTTATGCTATTACTGATTTTTTTCCACTCGATAGATTCATGAATAAGATTATAAAATTCAGTACATGTAGATGGTGTAACAACTGTATATTGTACAGTTGTTTCTTCTTGTCCTAATTCTCCATTAAATATGAGACCTTTAGGGTCATTAACATCTATTTTATTCCATGTTGTTATTGTACTACCATCTTTAGTAAAATTACCTATTGCCCACATTACATTTTCCGAATAATCTTTTTCACGTTGTAAAATTTCATTTTTATATTTTTCAGGATGTCTAAATGGAATACCAAATATATCATTTAAATCATCACCATGCATTGCACCAGTCCATTCTGGCCATAAATTAATTGGTGATCGTCTTTTATATTCATAAAAATAAGTATTCTTGCTAGAAACATTTGCAAATGTAATAGCAAATTTAGAAAGTTCACAATCAAAAACAAAATCAGATAAAATTCTTATAGATCGGTTGGTATATGTTTCAGCAGAGCCAGTATAAATTGTTTCTAGTTTAGTTCGTTCTGTTTCATTAAAATTTAATATTTTTCCTCCAAATTGAACTAAATATTCAAAGTTTTTTTTTTCCATGTTACATTTATTAGCAGGGTCATCGGCAGGTTTTTCTGGATAAAAATAACAACCCATATTACTATTATTTGTAAAACCAGTTGCCATAAAAAATGTTGCTTCATCTGCCGTTCTTCCAAGCATTAAATCAACATCTGTATTAAACATTTTTTCATTATACATATTTTTAATATTTCCATTAAAAAATACTGTATCTTCATTAATAGGCATAAAAGGAAATGGCGTTGGCATTTGACCAGAAGCTCTTACTTTTCTAGCAGCCTCAATCAATTCATTTGCAGTTTTATTACGTAAACATTCAACAATGTCTTTGTTGCTTTTTGACGAATCATTTACATCTGAAATGCATCCAACCATTGTTGAAACATTTCTAGTATTTGTGTCAGCTATATCTCCTGAAACTGTACTCATAAAATGTGTTATACTACCAGAACTCATTATTCCTCTTTTAAAAAGTGGTTTACTACTACTTGAAAATAAATGAGCTTCTACTGAAGATGAACCAGTACCTGTACCAAAAATAGTTACTTTATCCTTATCACCACCAAAACTTTCAATTACTCTATTAATCCATGTTAATACCATTTGTTGATCTAATAATCCCATATTACCTTCTATTCCATCTTCACCTTTTAAATAAGCAAAACCTAAAAATCCAAGTCTAAAATTAGGTACAACAACTATTGACTTTGTTTTTAAAGCAAGAACAGATCCATTAAATCTATCAATACTACCAGTTCTTACTGTCCAACTTCCACCATGGAAAAAAACTATAACTGGCATATTTTCTTCACCTTTTGGAACCCACATATTTAATTTAAGACAGCTTTCTTCGGTTTCTTTTGGATTTAATGAATCATATCCCTCGAAATTCATAACTCTAATGTGTTGTGGACATCCTTTACCTTGATGAACTGCATAAAAAATATTAGTTTCGTTAAAACGATCTTTTTCTAATTCATATGGTTTTTGGAATCTCCAAAAATAGGTTGGTTGTTGTGCATATGGGATACCTAAATATTCTGTCATTTCTTCACCCAATACCGTCTGCAAGAAAATATTATAAAAATTTAAAAAAAAACTTACAATAGTTTCTCCAACAATTTCTCCATAATATGTTTTTATTCCATTTCCACTCCAACAAATTGCAAGATTGATTAAAAATATTAAAAAATTAGACAAATTCATATTTGAAAACTGACTTTTTCTTGTATAGTTTTAAGTTTTGCTCTTGTATTTATACTAGAATTTATTTACATTACAGTAAAACTTTTTTATTTTTTTTATTAAATTTTAATTGTTGCAATAAATTATTTTTAATATTTACTTATTAAAAAATTGTTCAACTTTGTATCAAGCAATAACATTTTTAAAAAATTTATTTACTTATTATTAGTTTTTAAAATTACAATAATTGTGTAATTTTTTTAATGTCAAAAAATTGTTAATTTCCTTTTTTATTTAAACTTCTTACTATTAAACCAATAAAAAAACAAAAAGTCTACATAATCCAAATTTTTAGACTAAAATATTATTAAAATTAAGGTTATTGTACAAAGAAATTTATATAATTCTAAAATTATATAATTTCAAGAACTAGTTATTCAAAAAATCAAAATTTTAAAAACTTTTTATTTTTTTGTACGTTGTAGTCAAAATAACATTGTATTTTAAAGATAAGTTTAAAAAATGAAAATAATAAGTAAAAGAAAGTATTTGTAAAATATTTATCTATAAACAACTTATTAATATTATTTTTATTTTTTTAGCTTTAACTTTTCTAATTTTACAAAATAATTTTTCCAATTTTTTTTTTAATACTAATTTATTTTTTATATATAAAGCATTATTAATGTTATTAAAATTAAAAATTTCAAAATGTTAATAATGATTTCTTTAAAAGTCGTGAATAAAATCATATTTTCTAATATTTTATATTTTGTAATTTTTATTACTAGTACATAGTTAGCAGTGCTCATAAATTACAAATTAAAATATTATTTAATATTTTAAAGTGCTAGATTTATTATAAAAAAATCAAAAAAATTTTTTTCTAATCATTTTTAAAATCAATAATCTGAGATTAAATTAATATTTATTGAACACTATAATTTTTTTGTTTAACTAGTATATTATTTCTTATTTATATATAAATTAATAATAAAAAAAATTTTATAAAATTTTTATAAAAATTAGTGAAATAAAACATAGATTAACAATTAAAATTTAAAAAATGTTTCAAATTATATACTATTACTGTTCTTTATATCATTGATTATTTTAATACAACAAAGATGTGATGGAGAATATTTTATTGTGATTTGAAACTTTTTTAAGACAAAACAATATATAAAGATAAGTGTAAAAATTTGCTAAAACAAACAATAATTTTTTTTAAGGAATAGTAATAACAACATAACTTATGAATAATATAATTAGTTAATGCTTATATGCAAAAAAATAACATACCTGTCAAAAAAAAAAAATCTTCTGTTATTATTTAAACATGTGTAGAAATTCTATTAACATGACTATCTTTTTGATTTATATTATTATTATTATTAACATAATGAAATTAATAATGGTCTACCATTTTCATTATCAGGTGTTACAATTTCTCTTAAAAGTTTCATATTCATAAATTCATTTCTATCATTGTTACAAAATGTTATTGTATTACTACCATAATTATTACCATCATATCTAAGAATAGTTGTAGCCCGACTTGAATTAGTATCTGTTGTAATAAATGTTACTTGATAACCAGATTGATATTATCCTTATCCATAATTGTCATTAATATCTAAATCTGAACTATTTTAACTTATTGAATTATATACTTTATTATATATTGATGCACCAAATGAATTTGTTTTTTCTTTACGTAATAATTCTACAAAGACAAAATTAATACTATTAACACCAGCACACTCAACTTGTATATTATCAACATATTTTTTATTTCTTAATTGATATAATGTTTTCTTTTTTTATATTTATTGATATATAGACAATATAATAATCCAAATATAATTATTAAAACAGCAGCACAAGTTATGATAAATAATAGTGTTATTTTTAAATTAAAATCAATTTTTTAATTTATCTTGATATTTTATACATGAAAGTATATGAACGTAATGATATAGTTGCTGTTACTATTTTATATATTGTTGAAGCAGTACAATTATAATTACCTATATCTTTACTTTCAAAAATTATAAATAATTAATTTACTATCAACACCATAATTTTTTTCAATTTGAATAACATTAAATCTTTTACTTGGTCTACCAGTAATATTATTTTCACCATTAAATGTTCATATAATATCACCAGGTTTTGGATATCCATGAAATTCACATGATAATATTGCTATTGATTCATGATTAACAAATACTGTATCATTTGTACGTACTTGAAGATCACCTTCAATAAATAAATTATGTGAAAGTATAACTGATTTAAAATCATTAATTGTAGCTACACACTAATATTCAACTGTTTGCTATTTTTTTACATTTTAATTGCAAAATTTGACGCTTCATGTATTATTTTTTCATCATCGGATTTTCTCCAAGATATTCTAGGTTTTGGATTACCATGTTTTTTACAATAAAATTCTGCTATTTCATTTTGATTAACAATTTTCACCTGTGATGAAATTATAAATTTATGTTCATATTTAAGATTTAATAATATTGTATTAGAACTAGATCCTAATGCATTTTTTATATGACATGTAAAACGTGAATTATAATCATCTGGTATAAGATATTCAATATATAAAACTTTTTTTGTTGCTTTTTTAAGAAGTTCATTATTATGATATAATGTATATTTACCACTATGTTCTGGTTTTAAATTAACACTACATATAAGCCTATCTTCATCACTTTGTTTTAAAGTATCATTATCACCATCTATTGTAACCTTTATTTATGGTTTATATAAAATATTTATTTTAACTGATGATAATTTTTGATCACTTGAAGTTGGATAAATAATAACATATGTTAATTTCATATTGTTAAATTTTGAATCAATCCTTGTATTAATATTATCATAAATAGTAAAATATTTTTTAAAATTAAATGTTGAATTTTTGTGTATTTACTAGATTGTATTGTTAAATGAAAATTTCTTAAATATTTACCAAATATATCAATCTGGTATATCATCACCAATCTATGAAAGAATATTATCTAATGTACCAGATTTTGTTATTACCCAATATATTTTAGATATTGAATATGTTTTTGATATATAACAAAATTCTTCTATTGGAGCACCTTTTGTTGCATAAATAAAATCACTATTTAAATTTTTTTCATGATTGTAGTTATCAAAAATTCTTTAATTTTCTGGTAATTTAAAAACTTCTAAATAAGGTGGTTTATTTTTTTCAAAATTATTATAAGTTTTTGATGATGTAACTTGACATTCATAAAATTCATTATTCCATTCTGTAACATTTGTTATTTCTACATCATATTTTCCATTCAGAGAACTTTCAACCATTCTAAATTGTGAAAGCATTGGAAGATCTCTTTCCGTTCCTAAACCAAAACTTCTAAGAAGCTATTGAACTGTTCCCTTCTATTATTAAAAATTAAAAATAATAATAATAATAATAAATAAAAAAAATATAAAAAACTTATTTGATTTTCAACATGACATTTTAAAATAACTGTATCACCAACATAGGCAGTGATATTAACGGGTCTTTTAACAATTCTTTGTATTTTATCTTGTGAATATAAATTTTTTGCTGCAACATTATTTACAATTAAAATTAATATTTAAAAAAAATAATAAATTTCATTGTCTTAATTTTTTCATTATTTTTAAAATCAAAGTTAATATTATTATAAGTTATTGTTACTATAAAACCAATCTCTAAATATCATAAGAAAAATTTTAAACAAAGTAATAATATTAAGGACACAATAAAATAAAGGTAAAGTTTGAAAAAAACAGCTTTGCAAGTTGTAAAATTAAATTTAATGTTATATTCTGTTGAAGCATATTAATCATACTTCTACAAACAAATTTTTATTGATATAACAAATTTAATTTAACATTATATATATTATAATAAAAATGCTGCGAATAAAAGAAAAAAGAATTAAAAATTTATCCTATTCATTATGATAACGTTTTTGAATAGTATCAATGTAATAAATGAAGTTATAGTAAATTAAAAAGTTCTTTTTATTATAATCATAACTTAAAAAATATGTTGAAATATTATTTTAATTAAATATTTATAATTAAATTATTTAATATCTATATTACAAAAAAAAATTTAAAATAAATCTATTTTTATTTTGTTATGAAAAAATTTTAATATGTTATATTTTAAAATTAAAATTTCTATTTAAATGATAATTTATTTTGACACATTTATATTGGAAAATTTTTACTATTAATTGTTAAACTTTCTATTTTAGAAAAATTTTTGTAAATTAATATTTTAATGTCTTGTTATTTCTTGACAAAAGAAATATGAAAGATAAATTAACTGTTATTGGAATATTACAATATTTTAAAATGATAGCATTAATTTAAATTTTCATACAACATATTATAATTAATTATAATATAACATTTATTTCTACTATTTAAATAAAAAATTTAATTTTTTTATAAGAAAAAAATATATAAAAAATAAAAAAGTATTTAAAAGATATGTATCATCTTTTGAATAAAATGAAATAAAAATAACAGATAAATAATGATTAATTAAATTTATCTTGTATTTTTATCATTAAAAATATAAAAAGCAAATATATTATAAATAAGAATTTTTATTAAAATATATTGTTTTTGCAATTTAGATAATCATACAAAGTGTTAGAAGTTAATAATATACTATCTAAAAGATAACGCAATCAAAAGTTAATTTGTTCTCTCTTATATTTGAATGAATTGCCAAAACAAAGATGAAAATTTAATGAATTGTTATAATACAAATCAATACTTAAGGAAGTTAATTTAAAGTAAAATAATGTTCTCTCAACCTTTTAAAAGTTAAGATTAATAATGATTTTTTTCTTAAAAGGTTACCTACAACTAACTTTATTTTTATTAAAAAAGTTTTAATACATAATCATGATATATCACATTTTTACATAATATTTTACTATTTTAGTATGATAAAAAGAAATTTTTGTAAAATGTTAAAATAAAAAAATCTATAACATATGATTATTAAACATTATAGTTAAAATGACTTTAATTATATTTTTAAAAGTAGTATTATATTACAAATTATCAAATAAATGTTTTCTCTTTTTTTATAATAACTGCGTTTTTTTTTTGTAATTTATTTAAAATATTATGTAATAATAGATTATATAAATAATATTATTAGACAAAAAAGTATAGAAACAATTCAATATATAAGATATTAAAAAAATAGTTTTTGTGTAATTATCCTATATTGTTTAATAATTATATTATTTTGATCTTTATTTTTAGTAAAAAATAAATAATAAAATAAAATGTTTTAAAAGAATATTATTTACTGTAATAATTTATAGTAAAGATTTTTTAAAATATTTTAATTATTTTACAAACTTAGCTTTGAAAAAAATAGATATTGTATTGAAGATAATTTATTTTATTATTGTCTAAATATTATAAAAATGATCTTTTTTGAAATGATAAGATATTTAAAAAAAGGACAAATGAGTAAAATCATTTTATCAACAGATGGTTATAAATTCAGGAATATCTTAATAGATAGCGCATCATTTACCACCAGAGAGAAATATTAATAGATACTCTTAAAAGAGTTACTTATTACATATAATAACTTAATCAAAATATTAAAGAATAATCATTATTATTGATAAATTATCTGATAATGTTTTACCTACTAATATTTAAGATAAAAGAAAACTTTTCCTCTATATTATAGTTAGAGAAAATATAATTGTTAAATTTATAATATGTCCAAAATTTATCTTTTAATTAATTTATATATTTCAATATAAATGATATTTAAAATGAGTTAAAAAGATAACAATTTAGTTAGTTATACTATCATTTTACAATTTATAAATATATATATTTGTATTTCTTTGAAACATTTTTATGATAAACCTATTCATTCAAAATATAATTAAAAAAATAAATTAATAGTTAATTAATAGAATAATATATAAATATTGAACATGAGGTAAAATGAGATAATAAACAGTAATAGGAACAAAAATTAATAACTTTAAATTTTTAATAATAAATAAAATAAAATTTACAGCTCTTAATTATTATTTAAATTTTTATATATTATATATGTATATATTATTAGAACAAAATATATTAAATTTTATTTGAAAATAATTTTATATAAAAAATATTCATATTTTATAAAAACTAAATTGATTTTATAAATAAATATAGTTTTTAAAACATTTAAAATGTTTACAATATATAAAAATTTACTCACTATTTTAAATATTAAAAGATACCTCATGATGAGTATATTAAAAAAAAGATATTTATATTATATTTTTATAACATTACCTGATTAAATGATTTAAATTAATAACATTTATGATACTAATTTTAGTAATAAATAAAAATATTGCCTGTTATTTATAGTTATAATATTAAAGTCTTTTTTTTATTTTAAAATATGTTATATTTTAACAATATAATATTAAAATAAAATATTTTATTAAATTATATATGTATATATATAATTAATTTTAACACCCTTTTTTTAAAGTACATAAAAAGGCGTAATTTATACTTTTTTATTATTTTAAATTTTTGACAGAGATATATTTTGTAACATATATATGAACTAAAGTTTATATAAATAATTTTTTTTATTCACGTTTTATAAATATTAATATCATTCTTTTTCTAATTATATTTACCATAAAAAAAATAAATTTTGCGATAGGAGAAAAATATATATTCTCTTTTACAAAAAATTTATAATTATTATATAAATACTTTTAATATGTATGATATTCAAATTTGTTATAATAATCTATTAGCCTCAATAAATAAATTCTACACTTATCAATTACATATTTAAATATTTATTAATCATTAAGAACCACAAAAAAATGTCTAACAATATAAAAATAATTGATAATATATATTATCATATGAAATTCAATTGTAAAATTTTTATCTTTTATTTAAAGAATATAAAACAATAATAAATAAATTTTTTAAAAAAAAAATAATTAATTATATATATTTATTCTACAATATTTTTAGTTTTAATAATTTAATACTTTAAAATAAAATTTAAGGGAAAACATAAGTATTTTGTATTTTAATTGTAATATAAGAAAATTTTTTGGATGAAAAATAAAGTTGTTGAAATAAATTAGAATGGATATTTTATTGTATATAACAATCAATTCTTTTACTATATTAGAATTAGCATAATTATTAAAATAAATAAAAATAAAATTATTTTATATTTAATAATTAATATACTTTTACAAAATTATAATTTATATTAAGTTAATATGTAAATTTTTTTATGTTAAAGTAAAACTAATGAATAAATTATTTAATAGAAAAATCTATAAATATTTTAAAAAAAAATTAAAAAATAATTTTTGTCCTATTTCAACATAATATTAAACATGATACAACTAAAAAAAATTATATTTAAAAAAATTTAATTAAAATAAAATAAATAGAGAATATGTAAATAACTGATTGTAGCCTGGTATCTTTTTTTTTTAAAAATAATTAAATTTTAGAAGAAAAAAATGTCCTGAGACAATAAACAAATATTTATATATTTAATAGTAAAAAAAATGTAAGATTAAAGAAATTATTCTTTTATTTTTTTTAAAAGTAAAAATAATTTAATAAATATTTAATATATTTATAATTTTGGAATAAAAAATTTAATATAAATAATATTTATTTTTAAAAGCGTAAAATAATAAAGTAAAATATAGTTAATTTATTCCTCATTTAACTAACATCTGTTTTATTTAAACGATAGTGCACAATTATACATAAATCCACAAAAATCTTTACCTTAACATAATGTTTTATTAATATATACTTTTTTTAATTTTTTTTAAAACATTTATTAAATATATATTAAAATTAATTTTAAAAACAAATAAATATATATAAATTAAAAAAAATACTATTTAAAAATTTTTTCATTACTTGCTAAAAATAGTTTACAAAAAAAAATTATTATAAATATCCTTCTTATATTATATTATAAAAGAAGCTTAAGATATGTAATATGATGTAACAATCTTTCAAGTATTTCTTTCATCTGTCATATCCAACTTCAAGGATAACAAAAATATAAAAATTCTAAAATGATTTTATATAATTGAAGGGGAAAAAATATTGAATGATGACAAAAGTACTTACGTATGATTCAGGATATCTTTTAAATTATATTTTTTCTATAAACATTAAATAAGTGACATTCTAACATGATATATCGATATATTATATCATTATATATATATGATTATGGAAAAGTATAAAAATAAAAAGTTAATTTACTGGAAAATCAAGTAAAAAGTTAGGTGATGTGTATAAAAATAATAAAAGCTTTATTTTATTTATAAAATATATATAAATATTATTCCTTTTAATAAAACAACCAAAAGATTCATGTTCAGAAAGATGTAAACATTTAATAAATAATATCTTTGTTTATATCAATCTATTCTTTTATTTTTACAATAAAAAAAATTAATTTATTATACCAATTAGGCTTAATAATGTTTTTACAATAAAATTAACTATTTATATAAATGAATCATTTTTTAATTAAAAACTTTTCTTTTCAACCATACAAATATTTTTAAGAAACAAAAATTTTTAATAATAAAATCAATATTAATTTTTATAAAAGTATGAGAATAAATTATATGTCAAATAAAATTTTGTATATATTAAATATATTATTGTAATTGTTATTTCACGATTATAATTCAAAAACATTAAAACATATTTTGTTGACTTCAATCATAAATATGATAATTATAATCTTTATTTTATTCAATATAAGTTACATAACTACTAATCATGATTAAAAATTAATTGTAGGAGGAGATTAAATGTTCATCAATTTTATTTTAATTTAATATTTGACTGTAAAATTATTTAATTATAACGTTTTATTATTAATCAATTTAAATCAAATATTTTATTAAATATAAAATTATATTATTATGCAAAAGTCTATCATAAAATAAATAGAAAAAAAGAGAATTCACAAAATTACGGTAAAAATTAAATATAAAAATGATAAATGATTTTAATAGCTTATAAAGCAATGTTTGATACTTATCACAATTATACAAATATACATTTTTATAAAATGTTGAAAATTTAAAACAATTTTTAGAAAATATAATAAAAATAAAAGCAAGAACAAACTTTTGAAAAATTTATTTTGAATACTTTAATATTTAATAAACTTTTCTAACATAAAAAAATGAATTGATAAAGATGAGCGTATATATTCTTAAAAAAATATTTTTTTTTTATATAAATACTAAAACATAAAATGAAAAAAACAACATTAGCATCTATTGTAAAGTTGTAATTTCAAATGATTTTAAATAAAATTTTGCTTTAAGGAAAAAAAAATGGTTGGAACAACCGTTTTTAATGCTAATGATTTGTAAATAATAGTTTTAACTAAGTTATAAATTTTTGAAGTACAGTTTGAAAGTTTCAAAATTTTTAAAATTTTTAATGTGTCAAAACTATTTTGGAAAAATTTTATAAAAAAATAAAAATTTTTTTATAGAGAAATTAAAATTCTAAATTCTAAATTTTAAGTTTTATTAGTTTTTATGTTTTTTTTTGTTCTTGAAATTTTATAAAAAAACATTTTTTTAAAGTTTTTTTGACAATTCAATTAAATTTTTAATAATTAATAACATTCATAGAATTTTTTTTTCAATCTGATAAAAAAGTGATAAAATATGTAGTTTTTGATCTTTTTTCAAATGAAATTAGTTTTACTATAAGACAGCATTTTGTTCTTAAGAAATAAGCAAAAATAAATTTTTTTAAAGTTTGAAAAATTACTTAAAAATAAACTTTTCAATTTAATTAAAAAAATCATGGGGCAAGTTTTGCTAGCTTTAATTGAGAAAAAATTGACATCTAATATAAAAAATTTTTTAAATGTAAAATTTCATTTAAGTTTATACTATTTGACAATTTAACGAAAAATTTAAAAAGCGATAATAAGACTTGATTTAAGTGTTAGTTAATACTTTTTTTAAAAAGATAAGTATCGTTAAAAATGAATGTTCCATTCTTAGAATATAACGTAAAAATTATTTACTGTTTTTTTTTTATTTTATTATACTTGTGAGAAATGGCAACAAAGCCTCTTAAAAAAATTGGTTAGTTTCAATTTAATAAAAGTTCAAATGCAAATATTGTAATCTAATATATAAAATCATCTCCGTCTTTATTGCACTTAGAAAACAATAATTTTTATATATTTTTATTAATTTAGTAATCAAACTGCAAAATTTTAAAATTGTAATACCACTTTATTTAAGCTTTAATTTATGCTTTTTTGAATGAGACAATATTTAATGAAAAGAAAGAGTCGGTTTTGAAATAAAATCCAGAAATTAAAAGTTTTTTTTCAAAAAAGCTACTTTGAAAATAAATGTTTGAAAAAAAAATGAAATCCCTTGACACATTTTGTTACTTACAATTTAAAGAAAAATTCAAAAAGAAATATTAATATCTTATACATAAGAAATTTGTAATCCCAATAAAATGTTGGCATTAAAATAAATAGAATATTGGCATTAAAAACAATGAAATAAAGCGGAGAAGAACGAACAGAATAAGAAAAGTATAAAAGAAGAAACTGGGAGAAAAAAAGTTTGTTGTCAGTCTTTCCTTATCAACACTTCCTAACATGGAGGAATAACAATTATTACTATGTCTGCGAAAACTAGTTTAAATATTAATACATTTTATTATTCTATTCTTTTAATTTTAAAGAAAACTTTGTCTATATTATATATTGTCATGATTACTCACCTTTATCAACCTGGAGGCTCTGTAACCGCTACATCATCTCTTACTCGGGATGAAATCATGGGAGCCATAAAGATTTTCATGAAATAAATACACAAATTTTTTTTTAAATTAATAATACTACCCGAACTAGATCATTAGTATAGACGAACAAAAAGAAAAGGTATAAAAGAAATAAAGTGCAGAAAATTGGTCAGTTTGAAGTTTGTGGCTTAAGAAAGTTTCAGTATGAATAATGTCGCGTAAGGCACATTTTAATATTATTATTGTTTTATTTTTATTAATGGTATTTATATTGAGAAAATATATTTTTACATGTTTTAGTATCATTTTGCTAATTGTTGTAACTTTTATTCCGCTCCATCATCCTATAACGGAATGAAATCATTGGGAATTATAGCTTTGGTATTAAAAACAATATAATTTTTGTACAAATAAAAAAGATATCATTCAAAAATAGCGCTATTTTTTTTTGTAATGAGGTGTGCAATTTTTTCTCATCTTATGAAAAAATTTATTTTTTAAAACTTTGTTAATTAGTAAACTTGTAAGATTAAATTTAATTAGATTACATTCACTGGAATTAAAAATGAATATTATAAACTTAAAATGTTTTCTGAATTGGTGCTATCAACATGATAATTCTTAACTATTATAATCTGTTACTGATATTATTTTAATTTTTACTTAAAAAATATTGCTCTATTTCATTAACAAAATATATTATTGTCTAAATTGAAGATAACATAAATAAAAGAATTAAGTTTTTACAATCAGAAGAAGATCAAGAAAGTCATTTTGATAAACAATCTTTGTTTGTTTTGACAATAAATATTTTTTTCTTTTTTTATTAATAATTGTTATTTTATTATAAAGTTAGATAACATTATATAAAGTTAATAAAATATTTTTTAAAATTCAAATGTTTCCAAAGCTTATTTTCAAAAGTTGCTTTTTTAAATTTTATTTGAAAATATATGTTTTTTTAAATTGTATAAGAATTTAAACTTAGATATAAATAAAAATATTTCTTTTTAATTAAGAATATTAATTTTAAATATGGTTTTTAAACAATAACTTAACAAAATTTTTTTTTAAATACGCATAACAATTTAAATAATGTTGCATTCATAATAAAAGTTATATATTATACAATTTTTTATAAATGCATGTAATTCAATAAAAGTATGTGTTTTCAAGATTTTATTTACAAGTTAAATTAATTTTTTTTAAAATTATTTTTAAATGCATAATTATATAAATTATTTGTTTATTTTTTTTATTGATTTTTGATTAAAGTAGAGTTATAATTTATTACTAAGATTTTAAAAAATATAATGTTGATAAGAAATTATTTAAATTTTAAAATACAATTTATATTGTACATGTTACCATTTTGTAAAATGTATTATTTTAATAATTTTCTTCGTTCTCATTTGATCATTTTTTGTTATTTTTAAATATAGTGAAAATGGATATATATATATATTAGTCATTAATTTTTGTAAATATGATTTTTTTTCGATCCAGATTAAAAAGAATTATTATGAATTAGCAGAACGTCCAATGTTAAATAAAAAAAATTATTTCATGTATAAGCAAGATTAAAACTCAATTACTAATCATTAACTTCATTTTTATACCTAGGTAAGCTTTTCCATAATTATTCTATATGATATCTTTTAGCTAAAAAAATGATATTAAAATAAGCACCAAAATCTAAAAAAAAAATTTATTGAATTATCAAATTAGAATATCATATTATAGATTATAATTTTGCTCCAACATAAATTATTTTTTAAAATTCAAAAGTATAAACAAAAGATGAAAAATAAAATTTCATTATTTTAAATTAACTTTTTATTTTTATATGTGAATGTATTTTATCAACCTTTTCATTTTTATCATTTCTTGTTAAAAATAATAATATTAGTATTTTCATTTGATTATAATTTTTCTTACCCAATATTTACTATGCATAAGATAAATTTGATTCAAAATTTTTTTAAAATTTAAAATTATTTGTAGAAAATTTCATTTTTTAATTATAAAAAAATAATGACAGGAAAAAAGAATAAAAAAATATAAAATTTATTTTTTTTAATTTATCTATTTTAATTGTATGATTATATAAGTTATCAGTAAGATTACTATTTACTGTATATTAAATTTGTATTTTAATAGATATAAATTTGATTGAAATGTTAAAAATAAATTTTATATAAAACTTTATTAGCTATATATGCATGATCAAAATGATTTAAAAAAATAAATTTACTTTAAAGTATACTAATTTTTCAAATAATATAATATACTAGTGTTATTCAAAAGATTCTCGTCTTAAAACATTAATAATAAATTATTAAATCGCAGAAGAAAATATTTTAAGACACTAATTTTTTCTATAAAAAAAAATAAAATTTCAAATTGATACGTTATTTTGTTAATCTGTTATCCTTATTTAAGCACAAACAATTTTAAAATTTTTTTATTTTTGTCAAATTTCAACAAAAAGCTATAATTATATAATTTATAAAAATATTTAAAAACCACAAAAAAGTTTGACAATATGAAAAAAAAATCAGTAGATAATAATATTTATTTTATAACTATAACAATGTAAGTAACTAGATTCAAACATGTCCAAAAAAGCATAGAAAACGATCTACTTATTAATTATCTAAAAATAATCAACAAAATAAACCATAGAAAAAAATTAATAGTTTAAAATGTAGCTTAAAAAATAAAGATTTTATAAAAATTATACAATATATAATGATAAAAAAATTAAGCATGAAAAAGATAGTTAAAATGTAGGTGGCGCAAATACTAATTTTTGATCATAAACACTTTAAACAACTTTTTTTTTAATAGCTAAAATTTCACAATTTAAATATACAAAATTACTTCATTTTCCAAATTTAGCTTTATAAGATTATTTTCTATCTTTTAAGTTAAAAAATATTTATCACAATTTTATTTTTGTCAAAAAACATTGAAGTATTGGAATCTTAATGAAAAAATGCATTAAGTTTGGGAGAAAATATATTTAATAATAGTGATATTACCAGGTTAATTTATTAAGTTTATCATAGTAAGATAAAAAACTTATCAAATGATCAAATAAAATTAAAAAATGTATAATAAAAAAACTTATTAAAGTAAAAATACATCACAACGCAATAAATTTCTAGAATAATATTATTTGTATATAAATTATTATTTATACATATATTCGTAAAGTTTTTATATATTTTTTTATTTTTAAGTAAAAAATTTTTTATATGCATTATTTATACAGTTTTTTTTAAATTTGATATATATCACAAAAACTATTATGTTTTCTTTTGCATAAGAATGGCTAACTCTGTTGAAAATGATAATATACATGTGTGTTTAGTGATGACACAAAAATATTAATATCAATCAGTAGACTATAATATAAAATTAAGTTTATCTAAACAATTTTTTTACTTTATGAATATAATTTAATCCTATTTATATTCAAATTTAAATAATTTTTTTTTAACAAGATGATGTTTTAATTTTATTTATTATGATAAATTTTGTGAAAAAAATTTTAATTAAAATTATTTATAAATTAAAGAAAATATTAAATTAATATCTTTATTTATAATTACATTAAATAAAAGCAATATTAAATATATAGCTTGTTATTTATATTCCAATGAAGCATAAATTTTTTTTAATAAATATTCATAAAAATAAAATTTCGAAACAAATTATTTCAAGTTTTACCGCAATACAACACAAATTATCTCGGAAATGTTCAGATAAAAATTTAAATAAAATATTTTAATTTATACAATTTTTTATACATTAGAATAACAAATAATTTATTTAAAAAATACAAAAAAAATATTTATATATTTGAAAACTAAAATATTAAAAAAATGTTTATTTGAATTTATCCAAGTTTGAGTAAGCTCCAAATTTGTCAAAAATCAGATGATAAAACTTCATTAAACATATGTTCTATATGAATACTTTAAATCAATTAAATTTTTAAGAAACTAAATTGTGTAGTTTAGTCAAATTAGCAAAAATCTTAGTTGTTGTAGGTTCAGACTTTGTAATGATTTAAAAATTCTTGAGTAAAAATTCCGATTAGAAAAGATAGTATAGGTAGAAATTTTTAAAATTTTAAAATATTAAACCTAAATAGTAGGCTAAAACTGATCAACATAAATTTTTTTTTCATCATAACTCCGATGAGTACTAGTCTTTGAAAAAATCGGATAGCCGTTCAAGATTGATGACTTCAGAAAAGACCATTTGTATTGGACTGAGATAATATAAAAAAAAAGTTATACTTACAGCAAAATATAAATAATTATAAAAAAACAAGAATTTAATACATAAAAAAAAAGTTTTTTAATTATTTTTATTAGAACATTTAAAAAAATAATGTTAATTAATATTTAAATAACAAATAAAATAAAAAATTATTATTATTATTATTATTATTATTATTAAAAATCATTATTACTTAAAGTGATTAAAATGCAGAATATTTGTAGATTCTAAATTATACTTTAAACATTTTTTAATACTTATTTTGGTAAATTTATTGTGTTGTACTCATGCTTTTTAAAGTCTCTTTCCATTGTAAAGATTCTTTAATAAGATTATAAAATTCAGTACATGTTGATGGTGTAACAGTTGTATATTTTTTTTCTTTTCCTTCTTGTCCTAATTCTCCATTTAATACAAGAGCTTTAGGATCAGTAGAATCTAATTTATTCCATATTGTTGTTATATCACCATTTTTTGTAAAATTACCAATTGCCCACATTACATTTTCTGAATAATCTTTTTCATGTTGTAAAATGTCTTTTTCATATTTCTCAGGATGTCTAAATGGAATACCAAATATATCATTTAAATCATCTCCATGCATTGCACCAGTCCATTCTGGCCATAAATTAATTGGTGATCGTCTATTATATTCATAAAAATAAGTCATACCATTAGAAGAACCGGCAAATGTAATAGCAAATTTAGAAAGTTCACAATCAAAAACAAAATCAGATAAAATTCTAATAGATCTGTTAGTATATGAGTTAGCAGATTTTTCATAAATTTGTTGTAACTTTTCAATTTCTGTTTCATTAAAATTTAATATTTTTCCTCCAAATTTAACTAAATATTTAAAGTTGTTTTCATTCATTTCACATTTATTATCAGGGTCAGTAGCAGGTTTTTGTGGATAAAAATAACAACCCATATTACTATTATTTGTAAAACCAGTTGCCATAAAAAATGTTGCTTCATCTGCTGTTCTTCCAAGCATTAAATCAACATCTTTATTAAATTCTTTTTTCTCATAAAGTTCTTTAATATTTCCATTAAAAAAATCTGTATCACTATTAATTGGCATAAAAGGAAATGGTGTTGGCATTTGACCAGGAGCACTAACATTTCTTGCAGCATCTAACAATTCATTTACAGGTTTTTCACGTAAACATTTTAAAATTTCTTTGTTGTTTTTTGACTTATCATTTACATTATCAATGCATCCTACCAATGCTGAAACATTTCTAGTGTTTGTTTCAGCAATATCTCTTGAAACTGTACTCATAAAATGTGTTATGGTACCAGAACTCATTATTCCTCTTTTAAAAAGTGGTTTACTACTACTTGAAAGTAAATGAGCTGCTACTGAAGATGAACCAGTACCTGTACCAAAAATAGTTACTTTATCCTTATCACCATTAAAATCTTCAATTACTCTATTAATCCATTTTAATACCATTTGTTGATCTAATAATCCCATATTACCTTCTATTCCATCTTCACCACTTAAATAAGAAAAACCAAAAAATCCAAGTCTAAAGTTAGGTACAACAACTATTGACTTTGTTTTTAAAGCAAGAACAGATCCATCAAATTTATCAGCATTACCAGTTCTTACTGTCCAACTTCCACCATGGAAAAAAACTATAACTGGCATTTTTTCATCATTATTTGGTACCCACATATTTAATTTAAGACAATTTTCATCATACTCTGTTGGATTTAATGAATCATATCCTTCAAAACCCATAACTCTAATATGTTGTGGACATGCTTTTCCTTTATGTATTGCATTATAAGTTTCTTTAAAACGATCTTTTTCTAATTCATATGGTTTTTGAAATCTATAAAATGTAGTTGGAGCTTGTGCATAGGGAATTCCTAAATATTCTGTCATTTCTTCACCTAATATTGTCTGGAAGAAATCTTTATATAATTTAATAAAAATAACTTACTTTTTTTGTTCCAGCAATAGTTCCATAATATGTTTTTATTGGATCTCCGTCGTAACATGTTACAGAACAAAAAAGAAGAAATAGTTGATAAAAAATTTTCATTTTGAATTTAAAAAAATTATGCTTTAAAATACAAAAAAAATTTTTTTTATATTAGTATTTGCTTGTTTTTCTTGACATTTTTTTGTATTTTTTTATAAAAAAAAATTTGTTTAATATTTTAATATTAAATATTTATCTATATTTTAAAATTGTTTAAAACTTTAAGGTACTTTTTAATTTAGTAAAAAATTAATTTCAAATATAAATTTTTATGTAAAAAAAACTATATTTTAAAAAAAGTTTTATTTTTCTTTATAAAATTGAAGATAATAAAGTAAAAGTAGCAAATAAAAATAATTTATCTTTTAATAAGTTTTAAATTTAAAAAAAAATGTTTAACTAATTTTGCAAATCACAATTATTATAGTATAACATTGACATAAAATTTATTGTAAAAATTATTATTAATTCGATACCAAAATTAATCTTTTAAATGAATCTTAAAATTAATATTTTTTTAAAATAAATTATATTTTATATTATAACGTATTATTTAATTTAAATATTTTGTCAATTTAATAATTGATAAGAAATTAAAGTGATACTATTTATCATAATTTTTTCTTAATATAATTATTAAATTTATCAAATTTTTTTTTGCTTTCTGATAGTCTGTCACTTATAATTTTAATAAAAGTAAAAATCAATTAATTATAAATATAAATTACCATTTTTTTTAATCTTTATTTTTTATTGTTTTTTTACTTTTTAAAGATTATACTTGAAACAAAATTTAATATATAAAAATAATTAATTTTTTTTTTTATTTCTATTAATTTTAATAAATGATTAATATAAATTAGCTATTTTTAAATATTATTTTTTAATTTAATCAGTACATTTAATAAATAATTTTATGTAATTTACACAATACTATACATTAAGAAAAAAATTTATATTAATTTTTAACATATTTCATTCACTTTTTTTGTTACAATATATTTTTTTATTGTATTATAAAAATTTTATATATATTTATAGTAATTATATAAATACAAATTTAATGTATTGACGTTATATATATATTATATTTTGCTAAAAAAATGTTATTTGTTATATTATACAATTATTTTAAAAAATACTATAATGATATATTTAATAAAAGTTATTCTATGATACCAAAAAATTTAATTATAAAAATGTTTATTGAATAAATATAATATTACAACTTCAATATTAAATACATTATTATAATTTTTTAAAATAATTTATGATTTGTTCTCTATGTTTGATATAATTAACACATTTAATTTATTCGTTTTTAAAATCAATAAATATTTTTTGAATTGGTCTGAAGAAATTAATTTATTTAAAAATTGTATTTGATTTAAATTCATATAAAATGATTTTTTTAAATTTTTTTATTTCAAATTCAATTATTTAAAATCAAGTTAAAAAAAATTATATATAAAAAATAATCTTTATAAAAACATTTTAAATAATTGTAAACAATCTTTTTAAGTGTAAACAAAAAGGAAAAATTTTATTTTTGATCTTCTTAGATCACTTAGATACAAAAAAAAAATCATTATCAACCTTTATCTTTAATAAATATATGTACTTTTTAATTTAAAAAAATTTTATCTCATAATTTATAGCTTTTGTATTATAAAGGGTAATACTTTTTTTTTGTAAATTTTAAAAAAAAGATACCACTTAAAGATAATCCTATTTTTTCTCATCTTAATAAAAAAATAATTTTCTAATATATTGTTAATCGCTAAATCTTTAAAATAAAATTTTGTTAAACTATTAATATCAGAGTAAAACTCTTATTTTTATAATATACATTAATAATAACAGTTTAAATAAAATAAGAACAAAGAAAAAAGTAATAATAGTAATTAATAACAGCCAATAATAATAAATTAAGAAATTATGATATATATAATACTTATATTTTTGATAACAATAATTATTCAATAAATTTATATTTGTAAAAATATTTTTTTATTAGATAGACATAGAAATGATAAAAAAGTATTTACTCTATTTATATTCTAAATTATTTCATAATCAGCAATAAAAAAATTTCTGAATAATAACCCGAAATATTATTAAATATCTTAAATAATTATTTATATTTTTATAGTTTTTGCTTAATAAATTTTATTTCACTTCTAAAACTCTAACAAATAAATATTTTATGGGTCTATATTTAATATTAAATTTTATTTAATTAACACAAACACAATAATAAGATAAGATATCAGATAATTAAGTGGCACTATTAAATAAGGTAAAAAGAATATAAACTATTATAACCTACACTTAATATATATCCCTTATCACTTAGAGTAATACAATATGAGTTTTACAATATATAATAATTCCTAAAACTAAAACAATTAATATAAGCAAAATATTACAATAAAATGATTAAAATAATCTTATCTATTGCTTATATAGACAAAAAATGATTACTTAGATTGAATGATTGTACCAAACCTTCATGATACTTATAGATACATGTGATGCAATAACCATAATATTGTAAATTTTTTTTCAAACATTTATATGAAGTCAAAAATTGCATAATAATTTCTTCATTTTTAGGAAAAATTCATAAATTGGTAATCAATTTTTGATTAACAATTGTATATTTTATGACATTTTATATTATTCTTTTAATTAAAACATTTTTTTTTATAATTGTTACTATATAAGTGATGATTCTGATTAAATAAATTTAGTTCAGTTATTAGTATGCAAATATTTTATAATAAATGTAATTTAAAGATAAAAGCATATAATATTTTTTTAACTAATATATTATATACTTTACGGATAATATTAAAAATATACTTATTATAACAATTAATGGATTAAAAAAAAACTCTTTACTTATAATTTTGTCAATAAATGCAAAAAAGACATTTTTTATAAAATATAACCACTTATTTGAATCGTCTAGAAATCATTAAAAGTAGAATTTTTAATTTTGTGAAAAAATAAAATTATTTTTAAAAAAATATTTAAATAATACGTTATATAAATAACGTTTTAAAAGTAAAAAAAAGATTAAAATTATAAAAAGTAATAAATTTTTTAAAAATTTTTAACAGTTTTATGTACTTACAATTTTTATTGTAATTACTTATTATACAGATATACTAAGTTATTACTAATATTAGATAATATCAGGGCATTTGAAAAGTTTTGAGCCTAAGGCATTAGTCATTAAAAAATAAAACTAATATATAGCCTATCTTAAAGAGAAACTTTTTTTATCACTATAAAAAAAACCCTAACTGATAAGACAATTTTTTTTATCAGTTATTTATATTTAAAACCATTCGATTTTTAAGTATTTTCTACCGTGGAAAAATTTGAAAAAAAGCCGTTAAAAAAAACTTTGTAAAAAAAAGCTTAAAAGCTACAGAAATCTTCAAAAACATGCTAAACGTATCAGGAGAAGATTCTCTTTCTAATGGCTCTATTAGGATATGAATATCTGAATTCAATCATGAAAAAACAAGCTTAGAAGATGATCCATGCAGTTTCGCCTTAAAAAATGCAACAACCAAATAAATCATTAAAAAAGTCCACGAAATGGTAATGTATGATAAAAAATTTTTAGTCAAGAAGATAGCTGAGAAGATGGAGATTTCTGTGGGATAAAAATATTATCTAAAAAATGAAGAATTAGAGATGAAAATAATGTCCGCAATATGGGTGCCGCATTCACTAAAAATCGATAAAAAAAGCACCAGAGTTCAAATTTCAAAGGATATTTTGGAACTTTTTTTGAAAGATAAAAGGGATTTCATTAAAAAAATTTTTAATTAAGAATAAAATGTGGATTCTCTACAACAATCCTGAGCCAAAAAAAATAGTCAAAAGAATGGAAAAATCTTAATTTTCCACCTCCGAAGGAGGTTAAGTCAACGATTTGAAGCAAAAAAATTGTGGCTTCAATTTTTGAAATTTCAAAAGGATTTTTCTAATAGATTTTTTTCCAAATGGTCAAAATATAACTGTTGAATATTATTCTAATCTTTTGGACCAGTTGGATCAAAAGATTCGTAAAAAAAAGCCCTGGATTGAACAAAAAAAAATCATTTTTCACCAGGACAATACACATGCTCTTACGTGCTTGACTTCTTTATCAAAAATTTCAAGTTTGAGATACAAATTATTGTCAAATCTACCTAATTTTTCAGATTTAGCTCCATCTGTCTTTTATTTCTTCTCTAGATTAAAAAAATTTTTAAGTTGAAAGCGATTTTCATCACTTGAAGAGCTTCAAAAGACCGTACATGGCTATTTTGAAGGTCTTGAAGAAAATCACTTCAAAGAGGGTATAGAAGCCATGGAATCTAGATGAAAAAAAAACATTAAGCTTAAGGGGGGTAACGTTAAATAATGGCGGTATTATTAGGAAAAAATATTAACTCCATCATAGTGAGGCTCAAAACTTTTCAAATGCCCTGATATTTTAAATAAAAGTATTTAGAATATTAACAAAATACATGTTTTATTTATAGTTTTAATTTGTTAAAAATAATAAAGCAAAATTTTTTCTTTTATATATTTCACTTTATCTTTTATGATATTTTTGCAAATAAAGTTAAAATTTTAATAAATCTATACTAATAAGAAATATTTTTTGAAAAAACTTTAGGAAAATAAAATTAAGTAGATTTTTACACATCTTACTCTGATGCTAGTAGTTTAACAAAATTTTATTTTAAAGATTTAGCGATTAACAATATATTAGAAAATTATTTTTTTATTAAGATGAGAAAAAATAGGATTATCTTTAAGTGGTATCTTTTTTTTAAAATTTACAAAAAAAAAGTATTACCCTTTATAATACAAAAGCTATAATTTATGAGATAAAATTTTTTTAAATTAAAAAGTACATATATTTATTAAAGATAAAGGTTGATAATGATTTTTTTTTTGTATCTAAGTGATCTAAGAAGATCAAAAATAAAATTTTTCCTTTTTGTTTACACTTAAAAAGATTGTTTACAATTATTTAAAATGTTTTTATAAAGATTATTTTTTTATATATAATTTTTTTTAACTTGATTTTAAATAATTGAATTTGAAATAAAAAAATTTAAAAAAATCATTTTATATGAATTTAAATCAAATACAATTTTTAAATAAATTAATTTCTTCAGACTAATTCAAAAAATATTTATTGATTTTAAAAACGAATAAATTAAATGTGTTAATTATATCAAACATAGAGAACAAATCATAAATTATTTTAAAAAATTATAATAATTTATTTAATATTGAAGTTGTAATATTATATTTATTCAATAAACATTTTTATAATTAAATTTTTTGGTATCATAGAATAACTTTTATTAAATATATCATTATAGTATTTTTTAAAATAATTGTATAATATAACAAATAACATTTTTTTAGCAAAATATAATATATATATATAACGTCAATACATTAAATTTGTATTTATATAATTACTATAAATATATATAAAATTTTTATAATACAATAAAAAAATATATTGTAACAAAAAAAGTGAATGAAATATGTTAAAAATTAATATAAATTTTTTTTCTTAATGTATAGTATTGTGTAAATTACATAAAATTATTTATTAAATATACTGATTAAATTAAAAAATAATATTTAAAAATAGCTAATTTATATTAATCATTTATTAAAATTAATAGAAATAAAAAAAAAAATTAATTATTTTTATATATTAAATTTTGTTTCAAGTATAATCTTTAAAAAGTAAAAAAACAATAAAAAATAAAGATTAAAAAAAATGGTAATTTATATTTATAATTAATTGATTTTTACTTTTATTAAAATTATAAGTGACAGACTATCAGAAAGCAAAAAAAAATTTGATAAATTTAATAATTATATTAAGAAAAAATTATGATAAATAGTATCACTTTAATTTCTTATCAATTATTAAATTGACAAAATATTTAAATTAAATAATACGTTATAATATAAAATATAATTTATTTTAAAAAAATATTAATTTTAAGATTCATTTAAAAGATTAATTTTGGTATCGAATTAATAATAATTTTTACAATAAATTTTATGTCAATGTTATACTATAATAATTGTGATTTGCAAAATTAGTTAAACATTTTTTTTTAAATTTAAAACTTATTAAAAGATAAATTATTTTTATTTGCTACTTTTACTTTATTATCTTCAATTTTATAAAGAAAAATAAAACTTTTTTTAAAATATAGTTTTTTTTACATAAAAATTTATATTTGAAATTAATTTTTTACTAAATTAAAAAGTACCTTAAAGTTTTAAACAATTTTAAAATATAGATAAATATTTAATATTAAAATATTAAACAAATTTTTTTTTATAAAAAAATACAAAAAAATGTCAAGAAAAACAAGCAAATACTAATATAAAAAAAATTTTTTTTGTATTTTAAAGCATAATTTTTTTAAATTCAAAATGAAAATTTTTTATCAACTATTTCTTCTTTTTTGTTCTGTAACATGTTACGACGGAGATCCAATAAAAACATATTATGGAACTATTGCTGGAACAAAAAAAGTAAGTTATTTTTATTAAATTATATAAAGATTTCTTCCAGACAATATTAGGTGAAGAAATGACAGAATATTTAGGAATTCCCTATGCACAAGCTCCAACTACATTTTATAGATTTCAAAAACCATATGAATTAGAAAAAGATCGTTTTAAAGAAACTTATAATGCATTACATAAAGGAAAAGCATGTCCACAACATATTAGAGTTATGGGTTTTGAAGGATATGATTCATTAAATCCAACAGAGTATGATGAAAATTGTCTTAAATTAAATATGTGGGTACCAAATAATGATGAAAAAATGCCAGTTATAGTTTTTTTCCATGGTGGAAGTTGGACAGTAAGAACTGGTAATGCTGATAAATTTGATGGATCTGTTCTTGCTTTAAAAACAAAGTCAATAGTTGTTGTACCTAACTTTAGACTTGGATTTTTTGGTTTTTCTTATTTAAGTGGTGAAGATGGAATAGAAGGTAATATGGGATTATTAGATCAACAAATGGTATTAAAATGGATTAATAGAGTAATTGAAGATTTTAATGGTGATAAGGATAAAGTAACTATTTTTGGTACAGGTACTGGTTCATCTTCAGTAGCAGCTCATTTACTTTCAAGTAGTAGTAAACCACTTTTTAAAAGAGGAATAATGAGTTCTGGTACCATAACACATTTTATGAGTACAGTTTCAAGAGATATTGCTGAAACAAACACTAGAAATGTTTCAGCATTGGTAGGATGCATTGATAATGTAAATGATAAGTCAAAAAACAACAAAGAAATTTTAAAATGTTTACGTGAAAAACCTGTAAATGAATTGTTAGAAGCTGCTAGAAAAGTTAGAGCTTCTGGTCAAATGCCAACACCATTTCCTTTTATGCCAATTAATAGTGATACAGATTTTTTTAATGGAAATATTAAAGAACTTTATGAGAAAAAAGAATTTAATAAAGATGTTGATTTAATGCTTGGAAGAACAGCAGATGAAGCAACATTTTTTATGGCAACTGGTTTTACAAATAATAGTAATATGGGTTGTTATTTTTATCCACAAAAACCTGCTACTGACCCTGATAATAAATGTGAAATGAATGAAAACAACTTTAAATATTTAGTTAAATTTGGAGGAAAAATATTAAATTTTAATGAAACAGAAATTGAAAAGTTACAACAAATTTATGAAAAATCTGCTAACTCATATACTAACAGATCTATTAGAATTTTATCTGATTTTGTTTTTGATTGTGAACTTTCTAAATTTGCTATTACATTTGCCGGTTCTTCTAATGGTATGACTTATTTTTATGAATATAATAGACGATCACCAATTAATTTATGGCCAGAATGGACTGGTGCAATGCATGGAGATGATTTGAATGATATATTTGGTATTCCATTTAGACATCCTGAGAAATATGAAAAAGACATTTTACAACATGAAAAAGATTATTCAGAAAATGTAATGTGGGCAATTGGTAATTTTACAAAAAATGGTGATATAACAACAATATGGAATAAATTAGATTCTACTGATCCTAAAGCTCTTGTATTAAATGGAGAATTAGGACAAGAAGGAAAAGAAAAAAAATATACAACTGTTACACCATCAACATGTACTGAATTTTATAATCTTATTAAAGAATCTTTACAATGGAAAGAGACTTTAAAAAGCATGAGTACAACACAATAAATTTACCAAAATAAGTATTAAAAAATGTTTCAAAAATAATACAAAAACAGTACATATTCTGGATTTTAATGCTTTTCAAGCAATAATAATTTTTAATAATAATAATAATAATTTTTAATAATCTTAATTTTATATATTATATTTTATTTCTTATGTCAATAAACCTTATTTAATTGAATTTTCTTATAAAAATATTTTAGTATATTTCTTTTTTTTATTTTTTTAATTCTTTTTAATTTATTTTTTTCTGTAAAAATAAGTTTATTAATATCATTTCAGTGCAACACAGATATATTTTTTGAAAGTTGTATGAGCTTGGACGATAATTTAATTTATATATGGATGAATATTAATCTTAGATTAAATGAAAAAAATAAGATACAATTTTGGAAGCCACTTTTTGCTTACAACTTAAGCCTAATTTTTTATGTATCTTTACTTATACGACCTTTACTAATTAAACTTTAAATCATAGCGCTCATAACACCACATTACAGGGTATTAGCTTTCTATTAACTTCATTTTTAGTTTATTTTAACTAAACTACACATTTAAAAGTCTTTAAAAATATATTTATATAAAGTTTATGTATAAAACAAATGTTTAATAAACTTTTTATAATTTTTTTTGCAATTAAATTATTTAAAATATTTTTTTAAGATATATTATAACTGAAATTAAAAGTTCTTTTTTTTTAAATTTTATTTTTTATAAATATTTGCTGAAACAAATTTATTGTTTCTTAGATTATTAATAGCATATTACGTATATATTATTGAATTTATTTAAGATTATTATACTTAAAGATATTAATTATAATATTTTTTAAAATATAATAATAATCTTATTAAGAATTTATTTTACAAAAATAATCAAAATAAATTAAATTAAAATTTTATCTTATTAATTAAAAAATAGTTTTCTATTATATTCAATATAATTAAAATATAAAAAATTAGAAAAAAATATGTTTAGATAAAATTTATTTTTTATTATAAGTCAACAATTTATAACAATCTTTTTAAATTATCACTAAATAAACATGTATATTATTATTTTAAATCTAATAATGAATTACAATTTATTGTCTAGAAGAAAACATAATAATGTTTTGTGATATGTATCAAATTAAAAAAAAACTGTATAAATATTGCATTTAAAAAAAATTTTTATTAATTAATAAAGAAAAATATTAAAACTTTTCAAACATATTTATAAATAATTTATTGAATATAACTATTGTGATTTAATTTAAATAAATATTTTTATTATTCATTTTTTAATGTTATTATTATTTTTTAAAATACATAAATTATTAAATATTAATAAATTGATAACAGTTTGTTTTTTAAATAAAAAAATAAAATTCTAAATAAAGTTTATTTTTCTTTATATTGAAAAACTAGTGTACGCTTAGCCTACACTTGATCAGCAATACATAATAGATTAGCTTTAAACTATTTAGTTAACTAAAATTATTTGTAAAATAACATAAAATTTAGTGTAAAAAATTTTTTTATTTTTTAATGTTTACAAAATTTAATTTTTTTTTTACAATTTTTATACATCTTTGATATATTTCAATTTTTATTATTTTAGTTGATTTTTAAATTATTTTGGATAATTTTATTTTTTTATTTAATAGATTAGAAAAATAGAATAATTTTTAATATTAAAAATAAATTAACAAAATAAACTTTAAATAATTTATAAACTTTTTTTTCAATAGTGATTATTGATGCTATTACGGCTATCATTGATATGTATCTATAGATAAATTTTAAAAAATTTATTTTTCAAGTTTTTAAAATTTGTCATTATAAAAGAATATATAAATCGATTGATATGATTAAAAAAATAATTTATTTAAAAACTTTCTAACATGCAAAATTTTAATACTTGAAATTATATTATCCTTAATATGTATAAAAAAGTTGGTTATATATTGTCTATTTGAAAAAAAACCATTATTTTAGATATTATAGTATATTAAAATCATATTATATAAACGCAACATCTATCAAACTTTTTTTTGTTTTATTTTTAAAAGGAAATTGTTTTAGAAGAAAATTGATAACAATGTAAATAAGATAGATTTTTTAATTATTATTAAATTTCTTTTTGAAAATATGTTAATAAGTGTATAGTGTAAAATTTGTTAAATAAAGTTGTAATTTTTTTAATGTAAGAATTAAATAATGATAACAAAATTTTATAATTGTCATAAGAATGTATAAATTATAAATTTTTTATTAATGATAAAATTAATATTAAAATTTTTATCGTATAAATATCTTTTGTTAATTGAAAAAAAATCTTTTTTGTTTAAAGTAATATTCGTATTAAATAATTTAATGACGGTTATGCAAATACTGCAGAAACTACTGAATAATCACAACACTAAAGATATATTAAATATTTTGAAATTTATTTTTAACAAACTAATTCATAATTGGTAACGTTACTTTTATACAATTTAAGATTTAGTGTTTTTTATATTTATAGTAATATTTTTTTTTAGAAATAATTATAAATATTGCAAGATAATTTCAATGCATTGTTGATATTTATTTTGATCTTTTTATTTACGTTTGTTATGTATATATCAAAAAAATTGACTTAATTTTATATTACCTCAAGTGTTTTTTTTTTTGAAAAATTGTAAAATTCTAATAAAATATATACTTATAATTTAAAAAGTTTATTAAAAAATATATAAAATACATTGTGAAATGATTAATATATTTTTATTATCATATTTTTAATTAATTAAATGTTTGCATTTTAAAAAATTAAAACTAATTTTAACGTTAAAATATTTAAGCAAAAATGAAAATCATACTAATTACTATACATATAAATTACTTTATTAACAAATGTTTTATATATTGTAATGAAATTTCAAAAACGGAACTATTCTTTAAAAATAATATTAAAAATGATTTATTATAATTTATAATAATTAATAAATTTACCTTAAATATTTTTGTGAAATGTTGTGCATTTATAAAAAAAAAGTTAATTAATAACATAGTACTACTAAATAGAATTTTAAAAGTTCTATTTTTTAAAAATTTGGTTTTTTCAATATTTCATTCATTAGATATCAATATTGTTTAATGAATTTTAATTTAAATTGTAGTTAACAAAAATTGTGAATGGAATTTCTTTCTTTTATTCGAAAACATATTTTCAAAGTATCTTTTTTGGAAAAAACAACCAATAATTTCTGGATTTTATTTCAAAAACATAGCCTTTCTTTCTACTAATTATTGTATCATTCAAGAAAGCATAAATCAATGATAACTCAAACGTTTATAAAATTTTAAAATTTTGTAGTTTAATTGTCAAATTAATAGAAAAGTTTAAAAATTATTGTTATGTAAGTGCGATAAAGGTGTAAAAGATTTTTTATATTAGATTACAATCCTTGCTTTTGAACTTTTTTAAAATTGCATCAAACAAAAGTTTTCGAATAGATTTTGTTGATTTTTCTTAAAAATATTAGAAAATAAGAAAAGCAAAAACTTTTTTTTACTTTATATTTTAAGAACAGAACATTCATCTTTAACGATACTTATCTTATTCAAAAAAGTATTAACTAATTTTTAAATCATGTCTAATTATTATTTTTTTAATTTTTTCGTTAAATTGCCAAATAGTCTAAACTTAACTGAAAATTTACATTTTAAGATTATTTTTATACTGGATGTCAATTTTTTCTTAATTGAAGCTAATAAAATTTGTCCCACGTTTTATTATTTTAATAGAAAATTTTTTAAGTGGTTTTTTTAAACTTTGAAAAAAATTTATTTTTGCTTTTTTCTCAAGAACGAAATGTTTGCTTCTAATGAAATTAAGTTCATTTTAAAAAATATTAATAGGTACATATTTTATCACTTCTTTATCTAATTTAAAAAAATTTTATGAATGTTATAACTTATTAAAAATTGTATCTATATGAGAGAAAAGTTATAAAAAAATGTTTTTTAAGAAATTTCAAGAACAAAAAAGTTATAAAAAACTAATAAAGCTTAAAATATAGAAATTTTAATTCTCTATAAATAAGTTTTTTATTTTGATTAATAATTTTTTTAAAAATATTTATGGCACATTTAAAAGTTTAAACATTTTGAAACTTTTATTCAAAAATTAAAAGCATATAACTTAGTTTAAAATTATTATTTACAAAACATTAACTTCAAAAACGGTTTCTCCAACCATTTTTTACTATACAGCTTGATATTATTTCCAAAAAACTTGAAATAACAATTTTGCAACAAATACTAATGTTGCTTTTCTTCACTTTATGCTGTAGTATTTCTATAAAAATTTATTTTTTCAAAAATAATAACACTTATCCTTATCAACGCAAATTATTGAATAAGAAAAATAAATTAAATATTACATTATCAAAAATAATTTTTCAAAAATAATTTCTCATCAACATTTATAGGAGTTACTGAAAAATGTTTTAATATTTTAACATTTTAAAAAATTAATATTAATAAATAATTGTGATAATTATCAAATCTTATTTTATATGCTATTAAAATTATTTATCATTTTTATGTTTAATATTAATTGTAATTTTGTAAATTTTTTTTTTTTCTATTTATTTTATGATAGACTTTTGCATTATTATATACTTTTTAATTAATAAAATATTTGATTTAAATTATTAAAAATAGAACAATATTAATTAAGTAACTTTACGATCAAATATTAATATTAAATATTATTGAAAAACATTTAATCTTCTCCTACAATATATTTTTTATTATGATTTGTAGTTATGTAACTTATATTGAATAAAATAAAGATTATAATTATCATATTTTTGATAGAAGTAAATAAATTAGGTTTTAAACTTCTTTAATAATAATTGATAAAAACTATTATAATAATATATTTATTTTCTTACTTTTATAAAAATTAACATTGATTTTATAATTAAAATTTTTTGTACCTTAAAAATTTTTGTATGGTTGAAAAGAAAAGTTTTTAATTAAAAAATGATTCATTAATATAAATAGTTAATTTTATTGTAAAAACATTAATAAGCCTAATTGGTATAATAAATTAATTTTTTTTAATGTAAAAGTAAAAGAATAGATTGATATAAACAAAGATATTATTTATTGAATTTTTTACATCTTACAGGACATTAATTTTTTGGTTGTTTTATTAAAAAGAATAATATTTATATATATTTTATAAATAAAAAAAGCTTTTATTATTTTTATATACTTCACCTAACCTTTTTTTTCATTTTCCAATAAATTTACTTTTTATTTTTATACTTTTCCATAATCATATATATATACATATATTTGGTTAGAATAGATCGGTATATCATGCTAGCATGTTATTTTTTTCACGTTTATAAAAAAAATATAATTTAAAAGATATCCTAAATCATATTCAAGTGCTTTTACTATCATCCTATCTTCTTTTCCTCTTCATCTATATAAAATCATCTTAGAATTTTAATATTTTTGTTATCCTTGAAGTTGGATATGACAGATGAAAGAAATACTTGAAAGATTGTTACATCATATTACATATCTTGTTGACATTTATTATAACATAAACAATACATTTTACATTTTAGAATTCCGATTTTTACTGAAGAAACTGAGGTTTTATATGCCCTAGGGTAGGCGGTGCTTACAATCTTAAGATTCTTTAATAATATAATAAAAAGAAGAATATTTATAATAGTAATTTTTTTTGTTGCATATTATAATCAGAAAATAAAAAAAATTTTTTGTATAGCATTTTATTTGATTCATATATATTATATTCTATAAGAAAAATATTTACTTGGTTTTAAAATTAATTATAATATAAATTTAATAAACATTTTTAAAAAAATTAAAAGATAAAAGTATATATTAATTAAACATTACTTTAAGGTAATAAATATTGAGGATTTATAAATGATTGCGCATTATTGTTTTAATAAAAAAAATGTTGGTTAAATGATGAATAAATTAACTATATTTTACTATATTGTTTTACACTTTTAAAAATAAATTTTATTTATATAAAAATTTTTTTCGCATTTATAAATATATTAAATATTTATAACATTATTTTTACTATTAATAAAAATGAAAATATAATTTTTAAATCTTTTATTTTCATCACTATTAAATTTAAAAATATTAATTTTTTGTCTAAGGATATTTAATTTTTTCTTCTAAAATAAAGTTTTTGTGTAAAAAAAAATAACAGGCTACAATCAGATATTTACAAATTTTATTTTTATTTTATTACAATTAAATTGTTGCAAATATAATTTTTTTAATTTTATTATTTTTAGCATTATGTTAAAATAGTGCTTAAATAATGTTTTAACTTTTTTTAAAATATTAATACTTTTTTCCATTAGATAATTTATTCTCTAGTTTTACTATAACATAAAAAAATAAAATTTACATATAAACTTAATATGAATTTTAATTTTGTAAATATTTATTAATGATCAAATATAAAACAATTTTTTTTAATGTTTATTTTGATAATGATGCTAATTTTAATATAGTAAAAAATTGATTGTTTTAAACTATAAGATATTCATTTTAATAAAAATAAACAACTTTATATTTCATTAAAAAAATTTTCTTATATTATAGTTAAAAAATAAAATTATTAATTATGTTTTCTCTTAAAATTTATTTTAAAGTGTAAAATTATTAAAAATTTTGTAGAATATATACATATGTTATTAATTTTCTTATCAATTTCTTATAAATATTTTTTTAAATTAAATCTATATAGTATTGTTTTATATTCCTTAAATAAAAGATAACAATTTTACAATTGAATTTCATATGATAATATACATTATTAATTATCTTTTATTCTTAAACAATTTTTTTGTGGTTCTTATTAGTTAATAAATATTTTGGTTTTGTAATTGATAAATGCAGTAAGTATTAATTGAGAATAATAGTTAATTTAAACAACTATGATTATTATAATTGTTAAAAGCATTTGCAAAAATAAACTATAAATTTTTTTGTAAAGAGTAATATATATTTTTTTCCTATCATAGAATTTATTGTTTTTTTATGATAAATATAATTAGAAAGAGAATGATTATAATATTATTAATGTGGTATTAAAAAAATTATTTATACAAACTTAAGTTCATTTATATGTTATAAAATTATATCTCTGTCAAAAAATTTAAATAACGCCTTTTTATTTACTTTTAAAAAAGAGTGTTAAAATCATTTATATATATATAATTTAATAATATATTTTAAAATAAAAGAAAACTTTAAATATTTTAACTAAAAATTATTGAAAATTATTTTATCTATTGGCCAAAATTAGTATCAAAAATTTTATTAAACTAAATCATTTAATCAGGTAAAGTTAGAAAAATATCTTTTTTTAAATATACTTATCATAAGTTATCTTTTAATATTTAAAATAGCGAGTAACTTTTTATATATTGTAAACATTTAAAATGTTTTAAAAAAGCTAAATATATAAAACAATCAATTTCTTTTTTTATAAAATGAATATTTTATTATATAAAATAACTTTCAAAAAACTATAATATATTTTGTTCTAATAATATATACATATATAATATATAAAAATTAAAATAATAATTAAAAGCTATAAATTTCATTTTTTTTATTATTAAAAATTTAAAGTTATTAATTTTTATTCCTATTACTGTTTATTATCTCATTTTACCTAATGTTTAATATATATTTTTTTTTAATGAACTATTAATTTATCTTTTTAATTATATTTTGAATAAATAGGTTTATTATAAAGATGTTTTAAAAAATTGCAAATATATATATTTATAAATTCTTAAATGATAATATAACTAACTAAATTGTTATCTTTTTAACTCATTTTAAATATAATTTATATTGAAATATATTAATTAATTAAAAGATAAATTTTGGACATATTATAAATTTAACAATTATATTTTCTCTAACTATATTATAGGAGAAAAGTTTTCTTATATCTTAAATATTAAAAGGTTAAACATTATCAGGTAATTTATCAATAACAATGATTATTCTTTAATATTTTAATTAAATTATTATATGTGATAAGTAACTCTTTTAAAAGTATCTATTAATATTTCCTTCTGGTGGTAAATGATGCGTTATCTATTAAGATATTCCTGAACATATAATCTTTTTTGATAAAAATATTTTATTCATTTGTCTTTCTTTTAAATATCTTATCATTTTAATAATGATCATTTTTATATTATTAAGACAATAGCTATAAGAATTATCTTCAATACAATATCTATTATTTTTTTGTTCTAAAAAATTAATTTTTAAAGATTTTTTTTTATTATTTAATTTATATTAAAAATAATAATCAAAATAATATAATTTCTAAACAATATTGGATAATTATACAAGGGCTATCTTATTTCATTACGTTTTTTTTCTATTTTATTATATTTAATTGTTTCTATACTTCTTTGTCTAATAATATTATTTATGTATTCTATTATTACATTAAATTTAAAGTAAAATACATGAATAAAAAAACCGCGGTTATTAAAAAAAAGAGAAAAAAATTTAATTGATAATTTGTAATATAATACTACTTATAAAAATATTTTTGAAATTATTTTAATTATAATATTTAACAATTATATGCTATAAATTTTTTTTATTTAAATTTTTAAAGTATTTCTTCTTATTATTCTAAAATAGTAAATAATAATGTAATGATGTGATATTTCTTGATTATGTAATTAAAGTTTTATAATGGAAATTAATTTAAATGGGGATAACCAGTTAATGAAAAATAAAATTATTAATCATAACTTTTAAAGTGTTGAGATAACATTATTATATAATAAATTAACTTCTAACACTTTGTATGTTTATCTAAATTACAAAAAAAATTTATTTTAACAAAAATTCTCAGTTATAATATATTTGGTTTTTATATTTTTGATAATAAATATATAAGGAAATATTGATTACTCGTTATTTTATTATCTATTATTTTTATTTTATTTAATTCGAAAACATAATATATATTTTTTAAATTTTTTTCTTTTTTTTATATATTTTTTTCTTATAAAAAAAATAAAATTTTTATTTAAATAGTAAAAATAAATGTTATATTATAATTAATCAAAATATTTTATATAAATATTTACATTAATATTATCATTTTAAAATATTGTAATTTTACAAAACCAGTTAATTTATTTTTTATATTTTTTTTAAGAAATAACAAGACATTAAAATATTGATACACAAAAGTTTTCTTAAATAGAAAGTCTAACATTTGATAATAAAAATTTTCCAATATAAAAGTGTTAAAATTAATTATCATTTAAATAGAAATTTTAAATTTAAAATATAACGTATTAAATTTTTTTCAAAACAACAAAAAATAGATTTGTTTTAAATTTTATTTGTAATATAGATATTAAATAATTTAATTATAAATATAAAATTATAATTATATTTCTACATCTTTTTTTAGTTATGATTATGATAAAAAGAACCTTTAAATTTCATTTCATTTATTATTTTTGATACTATTCACAAGCGTTATCACAATAAATAGAATAAATTTTTAATTTTTATTTCTTTTATTCGCAGTATTTTTATTATAATATATATAATGTTAAAATAAATTTGTTATATCAATGAAAATTTGTTTGTAAAAGTATGATTTATATACTTGAGCAGAATATAACATTCAATTTGATTTTACAACTTGCAAAAACTGTTTTTTTGCAAACTTTATCTTTTTTTATTGTTTTCTTAATATTACTATTTTGTTTAAAAATTTTTTTTTGTTATTTATAGATTGGTTTTATAGTAACAATAGCTTATAATAATATTAACTTTGAATTATTAAAAAAATGAATAAAATTAAGAAAATGAAATTTATCATTTTTTTAAATATTAATTTTATTTGTAATTAATGTTACAGGTAAAGATTTATATTCACAAAACAAAATACACAGATTTGTTGAAGGGCCCGTTTATACTACTGCCTATGTTGGTGATACAGTTATTTTAAAATGTCATGTTGAAAATCAAGTAAGTATATATATATATATATATATATATTTTTTATTAATTATTATTATTTTTAATTAATAATAATAGGAGGGAACAGTTCAATGACTTTTTGAAGGTTTTGGTTTAGGAACAGAAAGAGATCTTCCAATGTTTTCACAATTTAGAATGGTTGGAAGTCCAATGAAAGGGGTGTATGATTTGGAGATAACAAATGTTACAGGATGGGATTATGGTTTTTATGAATGTCAAGTTACATCATCAAAAAATAATAATAATTTTGAAAAAACTAAACCAGCTTATTTAGAAGTTCTTAAATTACCAGAAGATTATGGAATTTTCGATAAACAAAGTCATGGAAAAAAACATAAAAATGGTGATTTTATTTTTGCAAAAAAAAGTGTTCCAATAGAAGAAATATGTTATGTATTAAAAACTCATCTAACACCTAAAATATATTTGGCAATAATAAAATCTGGTACATTAGATAATATTCTTTCATGGATTGGTAATGATATACTAGATGTAATATATGATAAATATTTTTGAAATTCATCTTTACCAATACACTCTGGTCAAGTACACAAAAATTAAATATGTTATTATTTATGATAATGTTAATAGAATGATTGATTCAAAATTTGATAATATAAAATTAAAAAATATTAATTTCTATCCATCTTTAAATCATCAAACATTATCATCAGTAACAATAAATATTTTATATAAACCACAAGTACAAGTTACAATTGATAGTGATAATGATACTTTAAAACAAGGTGATGAAGTTAGACTTATATGTAATGTTAATTCAAAACCAGAACATAGTGGTAAATATACATGGTATCATAATAATGGACTTCTTAAAAAAGCAACAAAAAAAGTTTTATATATTGAACATCTAATACCAGATGATCATAATTCACGTTTTACATGTCGTGTAAATAATGCATTAGGATCTGGTTCTAATAAAATATTATTAAATGTTAAATATGAGCCTAAATTTATAAGTTCATCACAAGTAAAAATTGTTAATCAAAATGAAATGGCAGAATTTTATTGTGAAACACATGGTAATCCAAAACATAGAATATATTGGAGAAAATCTGGTGATGAACAAATAATACATGAAGGTTCAAATTTTACAATTAAAAATGTAAAAAAGTGGCAAACAGGTGAATATGAGTGTGTAGCTACAAATAATGATTTTAAACCAGTAATACTTTCACATAATTTATTTATTGAAAGTGATTTTTAAGTACGTGCAAATGATACAGTATTTGTTAATCATGAATCAATTGCAACATTATCATGTGAATTTCATGGATATCCAAAACCTGGTGATATTATATGGACATTTAATGGTGAAAATATTATCACTAATAGACCAAGTAAAAGGTTTAATGTTATTCAAATTGATAAAAATTATGGTGTTGATAGTAAATTAATTATTTATAATCTTGAAAGTAAAGATTCAGGCAATTATAATTGTACTGCTTTAACAATATATACAACTGTAACAACAACTATATCATTACATTCATATACTTTTATGTATAAAATATCAGGATTAATTAAAAAAATTGATTTTAATTTATTAATAACAATATTTTTTATTATACTTTGTACTACTGGTTTAATAATTATATTTGGATTTTTATATTGTCTATATATCAATAAATATAAAAAAAGAAAACATTATATCAATTAAGAAATAAAAAATATGTTGGTAATATACAAGTTGAGTGTGCTGGTGTTAATAGTATTAATTTTGTCTCTGTAGAATTATTACGTAAAGAAAGAACAAATTCATTTGGTGTATTAACATATAAAAAAAGCATATGAGTCAATAAATCAAAATAATCCAGATTAAGATTTCAATGACAATTATGGATAAGGATAATATCAATCTAGTTATCAAGTAACATTTATTACAACAGATATAAATTTAAGTTATGCTACAACTATTCTTAGATATGATGGTATTAATACAAGAACATTTTGTAGTAATGATAAAAGTCATTTATGAATATGAAACTTTTAAGAGAAATTGTAACACCTGATAATGAAAATTGTACACTATTGTTAGTTGATTGTGGTAATAATAATAATAATAATATAAATCAAAAAGATATTCTTATTATTAGAATATCTACACATCTTTAAATAATAACAGATAATACTTTTTTTGACAGGTATGTTATTATCAGCATATAGGCATTATTTAATAATTTTATTCATAAGTTATGTTGTTACTACTATCCTTCAATAAGCAAAAAATATTATTATTTGTTTTAGTAAACCTTTTTACTTATCTTTAAATATTGTTTTGTCTTAAAAAAGTTTCATGTCACAAAAAAATATTCTAACAATACTACTTTGTTTTATTTAAATGTTCAATTTTATATAAAGGATGGTAATATTATAGAAATTGAAAATTGTTTTAAAATTTAATTGTTAATCTATGCTTAAATCATTTGTTTTTAAAAAAAATTTATCAAATATGTTTTCATTTTTAATTTATATATAAATAAGAAATAATATAACAATTAAACAGTAAAATTATAATATTTAATAAATATTAATTTAATCTTAGATTATTGATTCTAAAAATTATTAGAAAAATAATTTTTAATTTTATTATAATAAATCAGCACTTTAAATCATTAAAAAATCTTTTATATTACAATTTATGAGCACTGATAACTATGTAGCAAGAATTTAAATTAAAAACATAAAATATTAGAAAATATGATTTAAATATAAGATTTTTAAATTAATCATAATCAATATTTTTAAATTTTTAAATTAAATAACATTAATAGTGCTTTATATATAAAAAGAAACTAGTATTTAAAAAACATTGGAAAAATAATTTTACAAAATTGGAAAAGTTAAAGCTGAAAAAATAAAAATAATATTTATAAGTTGTTTATAGATAAATATTTCACAAATACTTTTAATTACTTATTATTTTCATTTCTTAAACTTATCTTAAAATTAAAATATTTTTTGACTACAACGTACAAAATTATAAAAAGTTTTTAAATTTTGGTTTTTAGAATAGCTAGTTCTTGAAATTATAAAATTTTAGTATTACATAAATTTCATTATACATTAACTTTAATTTTGATAATATTTTAATCAAAAAAATTTGGTTTATGTATGCTTTATGTTTTTTTTATAGTTTTAATAGTAAAAACTTTAAATAGAAAAAGGAAATTAACAATTTTTTCATATTAATTAAATTATACAATTATTATAATATTTAAAATTTATAATATGCAAATTAATTTTCAGAAATTTTTTTTGCTTGATAAAGTTTTAAAGATCTTTTAATAAGTAAATATTAAATGTTATTCCATTTAACAAGTTAATTTGATAAAAATAATTCAAAAAGATGTGACTGTAAAGTAAATAAATTTTAATATAAAAACAAGAGCAAAATAAAATATTTCACAAAAAAAATCATTTTTTAATAATGAAATTGTCTAATTTTTTAATATTTTTAATCAATCTTGCAACGTGTTGGAACGGAAATGGAATAAAAACATATTTTGGAGAAATTGTTGGGTTTAATTATGTGAGTTACTATTTTTTTAGATTATTAATAATTTTTTTCAGACATTATTAGGTGAAAAAGTGACAGAATATTTAGGAGTCCCATATGCACAATCTCCAACTATACTTAATAGATTCAAACCACCATATGAATTAGAAAAAGATCATTTTAATAATAAAAATTTTACTTTGTATGCTGTACATAAAACATCAGGATGTCCACAAATTATTAGAACAATGGGTTTTGACGGATATGATGCATCAAATCCAGATGACACTAATGAAAGTTGTCTTAAATTAAACATGTGGGTTCCAAAAGATGAAAAAAATATGTCAGTTATAGTTTTTTTCCATGGTGGTAGTTGGACAGTAAGAACTGGTAGTGCTGATAAATTTAATGGAAGTGTTCTTGCTTTAAAAACAAAGTCAATAGTTGTTGTACCAAACTTTAGACTAGGATTTTTTGGTTTTGCTTATTTAAAAGGTAAAGATGGAATAGAAGGTAACATGGGATTATTAGATCAACAAATGGTATTAAAATGGATTAATAGAACAATTGAGAGTTTTGGTGGTGATAAAACAAAAGTAACTATTTTTGGAACAGGTACTGGGGCATCTTCAGTAGCAGCTCATTTATTTTCCAATAATAGTAAACCACTTTTTAAAAGAGGAATAATGAGTTCTGGTACTATAACACATTTTATGACTACAGTTTCAAGAGAGATAGCAGACACAAATACTAGAAATGTTTCAGTATTGTTAAATTGCAGTAGTAGCATAAATGATACATCAAAAACCAACACACAAATTGTAGAATGTTTACGTAATAAAACTATAGCAGAATTGTTAGATGCTGCAAGAAATGTTAGTGCTCCTGGTCAAATGCCAACACCATTTCCTTTTATGCCTATTAATAACGATACAGTTTTTTTCAATGGAAGTATAACATATAACTATCATAAGATATTGTTTAATAAAGATGTTGATTTAATGTTTGGAAGAACAGCTGATGAAGCAACATTTTTTATGGCAACTGGTTTCACAAATAATAGTCAGTTTGGTTGTTATTTTTATCCACAAAAACCTGCTAATCATTCTGATAATAAATGTGAAATGAATATTACAAACTTTGAAAATCTAGTTAAATTTGGAGGAAAAATATTAAATTTTAATCAAACAGAAACTGATAATTTAAAAACAATTTACAACAAGTCTGCTAGCACATATACTAACCGATCAATTAGAATTTTATCTGATTTTATTTTTGATTGTGAACTTTCTAGATTTGCAATAACATATGCAAATTTTTCTAAACATAACACTTATTTTTATGAATATAATAGACGATCACCAATTAATCCCTGGCCAGAATGGACTGGTGCAATGCATGGAGATGATTTAATTGATATATTTGGTATTCCATTTAGACATCCTGAAAAATATAATACAAGTATTTTAGAACGTGAAAAAAAGTATTCAGAAAATGTAATGTGGGCAATAGGTAATTTTACAACTTATGGTAATACAACATCGGTATGGAATAAATTAAATGCTACTGAATCTAAAGCTCTTGTATTTAATGGAGAATTAGGACAACCAGGAAAAACACCACCTTATACAAATGTAACACCACCTACATGTACTGAATTTTATAAGATACTTGTTCAATCCATTCTACGGACTGCCCTTTCAAATATGTTGAAAATGGCACAAAATAAATCACCAAAGTGAGTATTTAAAAGTGTTTCAAATATAATTTAAAAGCAGTATATATTCTGCATTTTAATGCTTTTCACGTAAAAACAATTTTATATAGATTTTTTTTTTCTAATTGTTAATTAACTTTTTTTTTTTAATTATTTAAAAAATATTTTTTTAATTGTTTTTTTTATTAACTTAAAATAATTTTTTGCTTACTATTTGTTTGTTTTTTGTCAAAAGTAAAAGGTTTTTTAATATCATAAAATAAAGAATATTTTGTTTTAAAATTTTATCTAAAGAAATTTTTATAGAACAAAATATATGGTTTGTTAGATTAATATTAGCAAACTATGTTAATTTTATTGTATATTTTAAATATTTTATACTAAAAAATATCGTAATAAATTTTTTTTTAAATTTATGAATAATTTTAGTTAAAGTTTATTTCTCAAAAATATGCACAAAAAATCAATTTTAAATTTCATCTAATTAGATATAAAATGAAAAGAAAAAAATGTTATAAATATAGAAATGATCATGTTATTAAGGATTTAACAGATAAACTAACAAAAAAATGTTTAATAAATTTATTAGTATATAAGTTTAAAAAGAATACCACACCAGACAATACTAACTGAAATAATGATACTCTGCGGTAATTATACGTAAAATACCATGTGTTTCTGTTAACATCTTTAGTTAAACTTAATTTTATATTTTTTAATAACGATTGAGACCAATATTTATAAATCATCACTAAATAAAAATGTTTATTGTCATTTTCAATATAATCAGAAATTCGTCATTATTAAGCAAGAAAAAAACTTATTAATGAAATTGTGATATAAGTTAAATTAAAAAAAAAAAAAAACTATATTAATTTTGCATTAAAGAAATATTTATTAGAAAATAAAAAAATACTTAAAATATAAAGAAAATATTTATAATTATTAAATTAAATACAAATAATGTAATTTTTAATTTTCTTATTGCATGAATTAAAAAAAAAATTAATGAATTAAAGAAAGTTTGCTCTTAAAAAAACAAAATCAAAATATAAAAAAAATTTTATAGATTTAAAAAATTATAATTATTTATTTTAGAAGTCAATAAGTTATAAAAAATCGTCAAAAAAATAAGTTTATTTTTTTTTAGTATAACATTCATTTATTTATTACATAATGTTTTTTTACTGCATTTAAATATTAATTTTTTGTAAAATTAAATCAAACTTGTAATTAATTTTGTTGTTATGTTATATTTAAACTTCTAAACACTTGAAAAAGATAATTGAGTAATATTAAAAATAATTTTTATATTTTAAATAACTAATACAATAAATATTTTTTTTTCTTGAATATATTTTAAATGAATAAATTTATTATGTCAAACAAAAATTTATTTCTTTTGTAAATGTTTTTTATAATATCAACAATTAATCTTATATCTGTTTTAACAGTTTTAGAAAAACTAAAAAAAAAAGTATGAAACAATTTACTAGATTATTTTATATATATAGAAGAATTTATTTTGGGAAAATAAAAAGTATTCATATTATTATCATAGTGATGATAAAGAATTTATAAATTTTTATTATTATTATTTTTTAAAAAAACTGAAATTTAAAATTTTGCATTAGACCATACAAAGAAATTAATTGTATATGAAACTATATAATATCCTAGAGATGCAAATTAAAATTTAAATAAACAAATCGAAAATAAAAAAAGAGATAAATTGATACATAATTTATTTATTGATAATGTTTTTCGTTTTAATAACGCAAGGTTTAATTTATCTAAATATATTTTTTTATATTTTGAATTAGAAAAATGAATACAGAAAAAACCATTCATTATACTTTTATTAATTTAAAACAAGTCATTGTTAAAATATAATATAATAGTTAAAACTACCCTTGATTTAATTATAATTATTAAAAAAAAATATAAGATGATAACAATTGTTTATTAGTGAAATATTATAATATTATATAAAATACAACTACGTTTTTTTTATTATAATTTTCAAAATCTAACAGATATTCATCATTTAACAATTTTTTTGTCTTTTATTTTGTACTACGATGCATACTAAGATATTTATAATTTATTTATAATCAATTTAATTGTTTTGCAATCAAATATTTTCACAATGATATAATTGCGATTGCTAAAATTTCAACTATCTATAAAGTTTTACATTCTATTTAATTATTTATTATGAAAGAATATAATTTATATATTTAAAATACAAATACTATTGAAAAGAGTATTTGGTATTTATTTTTACCAAAAATGCATTTAATTTTAAAAAATTTTAACAAATATACTAAAAAGTTTTTAATAGAATTAAATGTTGGTAAAAAATTTATTGAAGATAGATAAAAGGATATAAATAGTTTCAACTATTACTTTACATTTAATAATAAATTAACATCATAAATTTTACATAAAATTAATTTTAGAGTAATTAAAACAAGAAGAATAATTAATTTAAATGTAGAAAAAAAAGTTTCCAATTTAAATTTACTACTTTAATCACTGATAATTTTATTATAAAAAAAATTATGAAGGTAAAAGTAGTATAAATATAACTATATTCTGTTTTTTATTATAAAAAAATACATCAAAATAAAAATATTCTGTAATTGTAAAGCTTTTAATGATTAAAGTGTTTCATGGTATCCTTTAAATTCATTAGATAAAATGTTATTTGTTCAAAATTTTAAGGGTAATTTACTATACAGATTTATGAACAAATCCTTAATTCTGGTTAGTTTATCAAAACATATTGTATTTGATATTATTAATTTTGCTCCAACTGCTTCAAAAAATATTTGCATTTATTATAAAACAATAGATGTCAATAGAATGTCTTTACTATCACTAAAAATGGTAAGTTTACTTTTTCAGTATACTTTTTTTTAATTAAATATTTTACATTATAATAAAAATTATTAAAAGTGTTTTTTTTTTCTCATAAAAGCTTTCGCTAGAAATATATTTATTATCAAAAAATTTTCTGCTTTATATACCAGGAATACACTAAATAATAATAAAATTTTAAATTTTAATTTAGCTAGAAAATTTTATGAATGTCATAAAGAGTTTTATTTATCGTATGTTTTTATGATTTTAAGATTTTATTTTTTTTCAATATTAATTTTTTTTATAAAGCATTCGTTTAGTTATTTTTGTATCATTATTAATTTTATCTTTTTTAATATAGATCTTTGAATTTTTAATATGTACATATTAAGTTATTGACTGATATACTTTTTTTAACTTGAAATTTTTTGCATCTTTAGTGCCAATAATTATAAAATTAATTTTATGTAACATTTTTAAGATATTTATGTTACTAACTGTAAAGAAAAATGTATAATTATTTCCCGTTTCATCATGGATGCCTTATTTTTTAATAAGCATTTATTCTAAAAACATACCAACAAATTTATCAAATATTTTCAAAAAACAATCTAACTTTTTTAAAAAATTAGTTCTAAATACTTTTCTACAATAAAAATAGTTATAAATATTTGTATACTTTTTTCATGATTAATAAATATTTATATCTTCTTTTTTACCAAAGTATTATAGAATTTCTATTTTAAAGGTTTTTCAATTAGATAAAGTTTCATATGTAGTAAATGTAGTATAATAATTAAATGTATAAAAAATATTTTAATATGCATCAAAATTACTAACAAATAAAAAATAAAATACGTATTCATAAAAATTTTCTACATATTGTAAATTAAAATGATATAACTTAATTTGACATTTTACAAATAAATAATTAAAATTACTTAATATATTTGATATTATAAATATGTAATTAACAAAAAAAAGTTGTGTTATTTGAATATTATTTCTCCAATTTATTTCCGATCATTGAAAGTATATCAAATGATTTTTTTTTTGAAATACATTGATTCATTAATTAATATGTAAAATAATGCTAAGAATAAATAATATTTTTATCATAAAAACAAACATACACTAAATGTTTGAATTAATTGTCAATTTATCAGTTAAATCTGTTCTATTTTTATGTTACAATTTAAATTTAAGAATATTGATTAATTTTATATTCTATTATAGTTTTGTTTTGACTCATTTAGGAAACTTTTAATTTCTGTTAATCTGTTTATTTTTTTCCAAATTATTAATTGCGTCACTTCTTTTTAAAATTCTAAATAACAAGTTAATAAAAATTAATCAATTATCATAAAATATAATTTATAATTATTTTTATAATAACCATAATAATATTAATATTCTTGAAGTTTCATACAGATATTTACTTGTTATATTTATAATAGATAGATAATTTTTTTCTAAATTTGTATTTATCAATTTGCTTAAGAAAATTTCTAAAATTTTGCTTTGCTATTCAAGAAATTTATGTTTTTGAATTTTTATCTTAAAATAACTATAATAATCAATTATATAAGGATTAAGTTTTGCTATTGTAACTAAAATAATTTATTTTTCTTAGAATAGCTATAATTTACATTAATACAACATTTTTATTTATTTTCTTTTTAATATTCTCATATATAATAAAACAATAATAAATATATTTTAGATTAATTTATAAAAAAAATTTATTTTGTTTGGTATGATAAATGCATTCATGAAAAACGTATAAATATACATTAAATAAAAAATTAAATAATTATTGTATAAGTAATTTAAAATATAAAAATTATTTTTAATATTACTCAATTATCTTATTTAAATGTTTAGAAGTTTAAATATAACATAACAACAAAATTTAATACAAGTTTGATCTAATTTTACATTAATTTAAAATAAAAATTCAGTTAAGAAACATTATCTAATAAATAAATGTTATATTTAAAGGAAAAGTAACTAATTTTTTTTGGTAATTATTTATAACTTATTGGCTTATAAAATAAATATTAATACTTTTTTGAATTAAAAATTTATTTTATAAAAATTATTTTTTTTAAAAAAAGTTTGAATAAAAATAAAGACAATATTAAATAAAAATTTTGTTTTTTTTGAGTAAATGTTAAAACTGTTATAAAATTTTAATTTCTCTAAGAAGATAATTTATTAATATATAACAAAGTAAATTTTAATTAAATTTTTTTTAAATGGAAGTAATAAATGCAGTATAAAATTTTTTTTATATTTTGGTTTTTTTTTTTAAAAGAAAATTTTTTTTTCATGCATTTAAAAATTAAAAATTACATTTTTTGTATTTAGTTTATTAATTATAATTAAGTTTTTTATAATTTTTATATTCTTTATTTTTTAATAAATATTCTTTAAATGTAAAATTAATGCAGTTTTTTTTTTAAATTTAGCACATATCACAAAACATTAATAAGTTTTTTTCTTGCACAAAAATAACGAATTTCTGATTACATTGAAAATTATAATAAACATTTTATTTTGTGCTGATTTATAAATATATTTCTCAATCGTTATCAAAAAAATATAAAATTAAGTTTAACTAAAGATGTTAACAGAGACACATGCCATTTTACATATAATTACCATAGAGTATCATTATTTCAGTTAGTATTGTCTGGTGTGGTATTCTTTTTTAAACTTATATAGTAATAAATTTATTAAACATTTTTTTATTTGTGTATCTGCTAAATCCTTAATAACATGATCATTTCTTTATTGAAACATTTTTTTTCTTTTTTTTTTAAAATCATACTTAATTAAAATTAATTATTTAAATAAAATTTTTTGTGCATATTTTTGAGAAATAAATTTTAACTAAAATTTTTCATAAATTGAAAAAAATTTATTATGATATCTTTTATTATAAAAATATTTAAAATATACAATAAAATTTACATAGTTTGCTAATTTTATTTAGCAAACCATATATTTTGTTCTATAAAAATTTCTTAAGATAAAATTTCAAAACAAATATTTCTTAATTTTATGATATTAAAACCTTTTATTTTAGACAAAAAACAAATAAATAGTAAACAAAAAATCATTTAAAGTTAATAAAAAAAAAACAAATAAAAAATATTTTTTTAAAAATTAAAAAAAAAAAGTTAATTAACAATTAGAAAAAAAAAATATCTATATAAAATTGTTTTTACTTGAAAAGCATTAAAATGCAGAATATATACTGCTTTTAAATTATATTTCAAACACTTTTAAATACTCACTTTGGTGATTTATTTTGTGCCATTTTCAACATATTTGAAAGGGCAGTCCGTAGAATGGATTGAACAAGTATCTTATAAAATTCAGTACATGTAGGTGGTGTTACATTTGTATAAGGTGGTGTTTTTCCTGGTTGTCCTAATTCTCCATTAAATACAAGAGCTTTAGATTCAGTAGCATTTAATTTATTCCATACCGATGTTGTATTACCATAAGTTGTAAAATTACCTATTGCCCACATTACATTTTCTGAATACTTTTTTTCACGTTCTAAAATACTTGTATTATATTTTTCAGGATGTCTAAATGGAATACCAAATATATCAATTAAATCATCTCCATGCATTGCACCAGTCCATTCTGGCCAGGGATTAATTGGTGATCGTCTATTATATTCATAAAAATAAGTGTTATGTTTAGAAAAATTTGCATATGTTATTGCAAATCTAGAAAGTTCACAATCAAAAATAAAATCAGATAAAATTCTAATTGATCGGTTAGTATATGTNCCACCAAAACTTTCAATTACTCTATTAATCCATGTTAATACCATTTGTTGATCTAATAATCCCATATTACCTTCTATTCCATCTTCACCACTTAAATAAGCAAAACCAAAAAATCCAAGTCTAAAGTTAGGTACAACAACTATTGACTTTGTTTTTAAAGCAAGAACAGATCCATTAAATTTATCAGCACTACCAGTTCTTACTGTCCAACTTCCACCATGGAAAAAAACTATAACTGGCATTTTTTCTCCATTTTTTGGAACCCACATGTTTAATCTAAGACAATTTTCACTTGTCTCTTTTGGATTTAATGAATCATATCCTTCAAAACCCATAATTCTAGTATGTTGTGGACATCCTAATGCTTTATGAACTGCAAAATAAGGTTGTTTTTTAAAACGATTTTGTTCTAATTCATATGGTTGCTTGAATCTATAAAATATAGTTGGAGATTGCGCATATGGGACTCCTAAAAATTGTGTCACTTTTTCATCTAATACTGTCTGCAAGAAATTATTAAATAATCTAATAATAATAACTTACAACATCAAATCCAACAATTTTTCCATAATATGTATCAATTTCATTTTTCTTCCAACACGTTGCAAGATTGATTAAAAATATTAAAAAAATTGACAATTTCATTATTAAAAAAAGAATTTTTTTTGTATAATATTCAATTTTACTTTTTGTTTTTATATTAAAATTTATTTATCTTACAGTAGCATCTTTTTAAATTATTTTAATAAAATTAATCTGTTAAATGAAATAACATTTTTATTTACTTATTCAAAGATCTTTAAAACTTAATCAAGCAATAATAATTTCTGAAAATTTATTTTCATATTAAAAATTTTCATTATTATAATAATTGTATAATTTGTTTAATATCAAAAAATTTTTAATTTCCTTTTTTTATTGAAAATTCTTACAATTAAAGCTATAAGAAAAAAAAAGCTTACTTAAATCAAATTATTATATCAAAATTGAGGTTATTGTAAAGAAATTTATATAATTTTAAAATTTTAAAATTTTATAATTTCAAGAACTAACAATTCAAAAAATCAAAATTTTAAAAACTTTTTATTATTTAATACATTGTTGTTAAAAAATATTTTACTTTAAAGATAAGTTTAAAAGTAAAAATAATAAGTAAAAGAAAGTATTTGTAAAATACTTGCCTATAAACAACGTAATAATAGTATTTTTTTGTAACTTTAACTTTTCCAATTTTGCAAATTCATTTTTACAATGTTTTTAGTACTAATTTCTTTTTATATATAAAGCAATATTAATGCTATTTAAATTAAAAATTTAAAAATATTAATAATGGTTCCTTTAAAAATTTTGAATTAAAAGCTTATTTTCTAATATATTACATTTTGTAATTTTTATTACTAGTATTAAGTTAGGAGTGCACTATTAATTACAAATTAAAATGTTATTTAATATTTTAAAATGCTAGATTTATTATGATAAAATCAAAAATTTTTTATTCTAATCATTTTTAATGATAATAATTAAATATTAAATTGATATTTATTGAAAAATATAATTTTGCTGTTTAACTTTTATATTATTTCTTATTTATATTTATATATTAATTATTAATGAAAATATATTTGATAAATTTGTTTAGAAAAAAATAATAAAATAAAACATAGACTAACAATTAAAAATTAAAAAAAAAATTCCATTTCTTTACTATTATCGTCTTTTTATAAAATTAAACATTTTAGTATAACAAAGATGAGATGTTAAAAATTTTTTTTGTGAAAAGAAATTTTTTTTATGGCAAAACAATATAAAAATATAAGTATAAAAGTTTGCTAAAACAAACAATAATATTTTTTTTAATAGGCAGTAAAAACAACATAACTTATATATTGATATTATTAATTAATGTTTATATGTAAATAATAACAAATTTGTCAAAAAAAGAATCTTCCGTTATTATTTAAACATGTGTAGAAATTTTATTAACAAGACTATTTCTTTGATTTATATTATTATTATTAACACAATCAATAAATATTAATGTACCATTTTCTTTATCAAGTGTTACAATTTCTTCTAATATTTCTATATTCAAAAATTCATTTTTATCATTACTATAAAATGTTGGTGAATTATTACCATCATATCTAAGATTAGTTGTAACCTAACTTGAATTTATATCTGTTGTAATAAATATTACTTGATAACCAGATTGATCTTATCCTTATCCATAATTGTCATTAAAATCTAAATCTGGATTATTTTAACTTATTGAATTATATGCTTTATTATATGTTGATGCACCAAATGAATTTGTTCTTTCTTTACGTAATAATTCTACAGAGACAAAATTAATATCATCAACAGCAGGACATTCAACTTGTATATCACTAACATATTTTTTATTTCTTAATCGATATATTGTTTTCTTTTTTCTATATTTATTAATATATAATTAATATAATTATTAAAACAATAATACAAAGTATGATAAATAATAGTGTTATTAATAAATTGAAATCAATTTTTTTAATTAAACCTAATATTTTATACATAATAGTATATGAACGTAATGATATAGTTGCTGTTACAGTTGTATATATTGTTGAAGCAGTACAATTATAATTACTTATATCTTTACTTTCAAGATTATAAATAATTAATTTACTATCAACACCAAAATTTTTATCAATTTGAATAACATTAAACCTTTTACTTGGTTTACCAGTGATAATATTTTCACCATTAAATGTCCATATAATATCACCAGGTTTTGGATATCCATGAAATTCACATGACAATGTTGCTATTGATTCATGATTAACAAATACTGTATCATTTGCACGTACTTGAAAATCACCTTCAATAAATAAATTATGTGAAAGTATTACTGGTTTAAAATCATTATTTGTAGCTACACACTCATATTCACCTGTTTGCCACTTTTGTACATTTTTAATTGTAAAATTTGAACCTTCATGTATTATTTGTTCATCACCAAATTTTCTCCAATATATTCAAGGTTTTGGATTTCCATGTGTTTCACAATAAATTTCTGCCATTTCATTTTAATTAACAATTTTTACTTGTGATGAACTTATAAATTTATGTTCATAATTAACATTTCATAATATTTTATTAGAACCAGATCTTAATACATTATTTACACGACATGTAAAACGTGAATTATGAGCATCTGGTATAAGATATTCAGTATATAAAACTTTTTTGTTGCTTTTTTAAGAATTTCATTATTATGATACCATGTATATTTACCACTATGTTCTGGTTTTGAATTGACATTACATAAAAGTTTAATTTTATTAATTTGTTTTAAAGTATCATTGTCACTATCAATTGTAACCTGTACTTGTGGTTTATATAAAATATTTATTGTAACTAATGATGATTAAGGATTATTAAAAACTTGATAAATAAAAATATAATATCATTTCATATTTTCAAATTTAGGATCAACATTGTATTAACCTATCAATAAATAGTAAAATATTTTTAGAATTAAATGATGAATTTTTGTGTATTTGACCAGATTGTATTGATAAGGATAAAATTCTAGAATATTTATCATATATAACATCTGGTATACCATTACCAATCCATGAAAGAATATTATCTAATGTACCAGATTTTGTTATAACCCAATAAAATTTAGGTGTTGGATGAGTTTTTGATAGGAAACATATTTCTTCTATTGGAACACCTTCTTTTGCAAAAATTAAATCACCATTCTTATGTTTTTTTCCATGACTTTAATTATAAAACCTTCATAATCTTCTGGTAATTTAAGAACTTTTAAATAAGATGGTTTAGTTTTTTCAAAATTATTATAAGTTTTTAATGATGTAACTTGACATTCATAAAAACCATCATCCCATCCTGTAACATTGTTATCTCCAAATCATATTCTCCTTTCATTGGACTTCCAACCATTCTAAATTGTGAAAACATTGGAAGATCTCTTTCTGTTCTTAAACCTAAACCTTCAAGAAGCCATTGAACTGTTCCCTCCTATTATTATAAATTAAAAATATTAATAAAAAATAAAAAAATATATATATAAACTTACTTGATTTTCAACATGACATTTTAAAATAACTGTATCACCAACATAGGCAGTAGTATTAACGGACCCTTCAACAAATATGTGTATTTGTCTTTTTAAATATAAATTTTCACCTGCAACATTAATTACAAATAAAATAAATATTTAACAAAAAATAATAAATTTCATTGTCTTGTTTTTTTTTATTTTTTTTTTAAAATCAAATTAATATTATTATAAGTTATTGTTACTATCAAATCAGTCTCTTAATATCAAAAAAAAAATTTTTAAACAAAATAGTAATATTAAGAACACAATAAAAAAAGATTAAGTTTAAAAAAACAGCTTTGCAAGTTGTAAAATTAAATTTAATGTTATATTCTGTTAAAGTATATTAATCATATTTCTACAAACAAATTTTCATTGATATAACAAATTTATTTTAACATTATATATATTATTATAAAAATACTGCGAATAAAAGAAATAAAAATTAAAAATTTATTCTATTTTTTATGATAACGCTTGTGAATAGTATCAAAGTATTAAATGAAGTTATAGTTAATTTAAAAGTTTTTTTTATTACAATCATAACTAAAAAGAATATGTAGAAATTTAATTTTAATTTAATATTTGTAATAAAATTATTTAATATCTATATTACAAAAAAAATTTAAAATAAATCTATTTACATTTTGTTATGAAAACTTTTAATATATAATATTTTAAAATTAAAATTTATATTAAAATGATAATTTATTTTGATACTTTTATATTGGAAAATTTTTATTAGGTCCTTTGAAAAATTTTGAGCCTAAGGCAATAGTCATTAAAAAATAAAACCATTATATAGCTTTTCTTAAAGAGAAACTTTTTTTATCACTATAAAAAAAAACTTAACTGATAAGACAATTTTTTTTATCAGTTATTGATATTTTAAACCATTCGATTTTGAAATCTTTTCTACCATGGACAATGCGCGTGCTCATACTTTTTTAACTTTATTATCAAAAATCTCAAGTTTGAGCTACGAATTATTGCCACATTCATCCTATTCTCTAGATTTAGCTTCATCTGACTTTTATTTGTTTTCTAGATTCGAAAAAGTTTTAAGTGGAAAGCAATTTTTATCAATTGAAGAGCTTCCAAAGACCGTAGATGGCTATTTTGAAGGTCTTGAAGAAAATCACTTCAAAGAGGGTGTAGAAGCCATGGAATCTAGATGAAAAAAAAGCATTAAGCTAAAGAGGGATAACGTCAAATAATGGCGGTATTATTAGGAAAAAATATTAACTTCATCATAGTGAGGTTCAAAACTTTTCAAATGCCCTGATAATATTAATATTCTTAAAGTTCCATACAGATATTTGCTTGTCATATTTATAATAATTATGTAATTTTTTTCTAAATTAGTATTTATTATTTTGCTCATAAAAATTTCCAAAGTTTTGCTTTGCTATTTAAGAAATTGTTTTTTTTTAATTTTTATCTTAAAATAACTATAATAATCAATTATATAACGATTAAGTTTTACTTTTGTAATTAAAAAAATTTTTTTTTTAAATGGCTATAATTTACATTTTTAGAAGTTTTTACTTTATTTTTTAATATTCTTATTTTTAATGGAACAGTAGAAAAAAATATTAGACTAATTATTTTGTTTGCGATGATAAATGCATTTATGAAAAATGTATAAATATACATTAAATAAAAAAATTAAATATTTATTGTATAAGTAATTTAAAATATAAAAATTATTTTTAATATTACTCAATTATCTTATTTAAATGTTTAGAAGTTTAAATATAACATAACAACAAAATTAATTACAAGTTTGATTTAATTTTACATTAATTTAAAATTAAAATTCAGTTAAGAAACATTATGTAATAAATAAATGTTATATTTAAAGGAAAAGTAACTAATTTTTTTTGGTAATTATTTATAACTTATTGGCTTATAAAATAAATATTAATACTTTTTTGAATTAAAAATTTACCAAATAAAAATTATCTTTTTTTAAAACGGTTTGAATAAAAATAAAGACAATATTAAATAAAAATTTTGTTTTTTTTGAGTAAATGTTAAAACTGTTATAAAATTTTAATTTCTTTAAGAAGACAATTTATTAATATATAACAAAGTAAATTTTAATTAAATTTTATTTAAATAGAAATAAAAAATGTAGTATAAAATTTTTTTTTATATTTTGATTTTGTTTTTTTAAAATCAAAATTTTTTTAATTTATGCAATAAAAAAATTAAAAATTACATTATTTATATTTTATTTATTAATTATAAATATGTTCTTTATGATTTAGATATTTTTTTTATTTTCTAATATATTTTTCTTTAATGCAAAATTAATAAAGTTTTTTTTTTAATTTAGCTTATATCACAAAACATTATTAAGTTTTTTTCTTGCTTAATAATCACAAATTTCTGATTATATTAAAAATGGTAAAAAACATTTTTATTTAATGATGATTTAAACATATTGTTTTCAATCGTTATTAAAAAATATAAAATTAAGTTTAACTAAATATGTTAACAGAGACACATGCTATTTTACGCATAATTACAGCAGAGTATCATTATTTCAGTTAGTATAGCTTGATGTGGTATTCTTTTTTAACTTATACACTAATAAATTTATAAAACATTTTTTTGTTAGTTTATCTGTTAAATCCTTAATAACATGATCATTTCTATATTAAAAGCGCTTAATTTTTTTTATTAAAATCCTATGTTAATTAAAATAAAATTATTTTATACCTAATTAATAAACTTTTAAATATATTTCTTTATGCTAAATTTTGAGAAATAAACTTCAACTAAAAGTATTTATAAATTTAATAAAAAAATTAAATTGATAACTTTAAGTATAATAATGTTAAAAAAGAGCAATAATAAAATTTAGTTTGCTAATAAGTTTCTAGCAAAGAATAAATTTTTTTCAATAAGAATTTCATAAGAGAAAATTTTAAAACAAAATAATCTTAACTTTATGATATAAAAAAAAAACTTTTACTTTAGACAAAAAACAAACAAATAATAAGCAGAAAATTATTTAAACTTAATAAAAAAAATTTTATTAAAAAATTCAAAAAAAAAAATTTAATATATTCATATTTAATTATTATTATTAAAAGTTGTTATTACTTGTAAAGCTTTTAAATGCGGAATATATACTGCTTTTAAATTATATTTGAAACGCTTTTCAATATTTACTTTGGTAAATTATTTTGTGCCATTTTCTTGATATTTAAAAGAGCATTCCGTAGAATGGATTGAATAAAAAGTTTATCATACTCAGTACATGTTAATGGTGTGACATTTTTATATTGTGGACTTGTTCCTGTTTGTCCTAATTGTCCATTAAATACAAAAGCTTTAGGTTCAGTAGCATTTAATTTATACCATACCGTTGTTGTATTACCATAATTTGTAAAATTACCAATTGCCCACATTACATTTTCTGAATAATCTTTTTCACGTTGCCAAATGCCTTGAGCATATTTCTCAGGACATCTAAATGGAATACCAAAAATATCAATTAAATCATCTCCATGCATTGCACCTGTCCATTCTGGCCAGAGATTAATTGGTGAACGTCTATTATATTCATAAAAATAAGTGTTATGTCTAGAAACATTTGCAAATGTTATTGCAAATCTAGAAAGTTCACAATCAAAAATAAAATCAGATAAAATTCTTATAGATCGGTTGGTATATGTTGTAGCAGAATCATTATAAATTGTTTTTAATTTTGCAGTTTCTGTATCATTAAAATTTAATATTTTTCCTCCAAATTTAACTAGATTTTCAAAGTTTGTAATATTCATTTCACATTTATTAGCGGAATCATTAGCAGGTTTATCTGGATAAAAATAACAACCAAATTGAGTATTATTTGTAAAACCAGTTGCCATAAAAAATGTTGCTTCATCAGCTGTTCTTCCAAACATTAAATCAACATCTTTATTAAACAATTTCTTATTATAGATATCTGTTATACTTCCATTGAAAAAAACTGTATCCTTATTTACAGGCATAAAAGGAAATGGTGTTGGCATTTGACCAGGAGCACTAACATTTCTAGCAGCATCTAACAATTCTGCTATAGTTTTATTACGTAAACATTCTACAATTTGTGCATTGTTTTTTGATGTATCATTTATGCTACTAATGCAATTTAGCAATACTGAAACATTTCTAGTATTTTTTTCAGCTATATCTGTTGATACTGTACTCATAAAATGTGTTATAGTACCAGAACTCATTATTCCTCTTTTAAAAAAAGGTTTACTATTACTTGAAAATAGATGAGCTGCTACTGAAGAAGACCCAGTACCTGTTCCAAAAATAGTTACTTTATCTTTATCACCACCAAAACTTTCAATTGTTCTATTAATCCATTTTAATGCCATTTGCTGATCTAATAATCCCATGTTACCTTCTATTCCATCTTTACCACTTAAATAAGCAAAACCAAAAAATCCAAGTCTAAAATTAGGTACAACAACTATTGACTTTGTTTTTAAAGCAAGAACAGATCCATTAAATTTATCAGCACTACCAGTTCTTACTGTCCAACTACCACCATGGAAAAAAACTATAACTGGCATTTTTTCTCCATTTTTTGGAACCCACATGTTTAATCTAAGACAATTTTCATTAGTATCTTTAGGATTTAATGAATCATATCCGTCAAAACCCATTTTTCTAATAATTTGTGGACATCCTGGAGCTTTATGTACTGCATAATAAGTATTATTTTCTTTAAAACGATTTTGTTCTAATTCATATGGTGGTTTAAATCTAAAAAATCCAGTTGGAGATTGTGCATATGGTACTCCAAAATAATGTGTCACTTCTTCACCTAACACTGTCTGCATGTAATTATTATAAAATCTAAAAGTAATAACTCACAATATCAAATCCAACAATTTCTCCAAAATATGTTTTTATTCCATTTCCGTTCCAATACGTTGCAAGATTGATTAAAAATATTAAAAAATTAGACAATTTCATTATTAAAAAAAAAAAAATTTTTTTGTATAATAATTTATTTTGTTCTTGTTTTTATATTAAAATTTATTTACTTTACAGTAACAACTTTTTGAATTATTTTTATAAAATTAACTTGTTAAATGGAATAACATATAATATTTACTTATTAAAAGATCTTTAAAACTTTATCAAGCAAAAATAATTTCTAAAAATTTATTTGCATATTATATATTTTCAATATTATAATAATTGTATAATTTGTTTAATATCAAAAAAATGTTAATTTCCTTTTTCTATTTAAAATTCTTACAATTAAAGCTATAAGAAAACAAAAAGCTTACATAAACCAAATTATTTGATTGAAATATTATCAAAATAAAGGTTAATGTATAATGAAATTTATGTAATCCTAAAATTTTATAATTTCAAGAACTAGCTATTCTAAAAGCCAAAATTTAAAAACATTTTAATAGTTTGTACGTTGTAGTTAAAGAATACTTTGATTTTAAGATTAGTTTTAAAAATAAAAATAATAAGTAAAAGAAAGTATTTATAAAATATTTACTTATAAACAATTTATTAATAATATTTTTTTTATCTTTAGCTTTTCCAATTTTGCAAAATAATTTTTCTAATGTTTTTTTAATACTAATTTCTTATTATATATATAAAGCACTATTAATGCTATTTAAATTAAAAATTTAAAAATATTAATAATGATTTCTTTAAAAATCTTGAATTAAAATCTAATTTTCTAATATTTTATATTTTGTAATTTTTATTACTAGTATAAAGTTAGGAGTGCTCATAAATTACAAATTAAAATGTTATTTAATATTTTAAAGTGCTAGATTTATTATAATAAAATCAAAAATTTTTAATCTAATCATTTTTAAAGTTAATAATTTAATATTAAATTAATATTTGTTAAAAAATATAATTTTACTGTTTAACTTTTATATTATTTCTTATCTATATATTTATTTATGATAAAAAAAATTTTATTAATTTTTTTATTAAAAATAATAAAATAAAACATAGATTAATAATTAAAATTTAAAAAATGTTTCAATTTCTATTCTATTACCGTTCTTTTAGTAAAATTTAATCATTTTAATACAACAAAGATGTGATGGAGAATTATTTTTTTGTGACTTGAAACATTTTTAAGGCAAAACAGTATATAAAGATAAGGATAAAATTTTGTTATAACAAACAATAATATTTTTTTCTTATTGAAGGATAGTAATAACAACATAGCTTATGAATAAATTTATTAAATAATGCTTTTATGCAGAAAATAACATACCTGTCAAAAAAATGTATTATCCGATATTAATTAAAGATGTGCAGATATTCTCCTAACAAGAATATCTTTTTGATTTATATTATTATCACAATCAACTAACAATGGTGTACCACTTTCATTATCAGGCGTTATAATTTCTCTTAAGAGTTCCATATTCGAAAAAAAATTTTATCATTACTACAAAATTTTGTTGTATTATTACACATAAGTATTACCATCATATCTAAGAATAGTTGTAGCATAACTTAAATTTATATCTGTTGTAATAAATGTTACTTGATAACTAGATTGATAGTATCCTTTTCCATAATTGTTATTAAAATCTAAAGCTGGATTATT